>NC_134785.1:59171907-59219407 GCF_046742065.1 Oratosquilla oratoria | reverse complement strand
GCTTGACATTTCAAGAGTGGGATTTCGTCCAGTGGGATTATGCCCGGTGTGGTTTCATCCTATTTTTTTCTGGGATTATTTCCGTTCGTCGTAAATAATATGGCGATGAATATAGTCGATAATGAAAACGTGTGCGATATTGTACAACAATTACTTGCTCTATATGAGCTAGCTGTGCCTTGCTGCATTGCTTGCGACCCGGGCGGTGGTTGGGAGGCACGGAAGACCCCTCATCCACGAGGTGACGGATGGGAGTGGGATGGGTGCATCCCTTGGGTGGCTACCCCCCTTGTCAGGGGGAAGAAGCCTTTTGGTATATACAGTAGATACATGTATACATTTGTGATCATAGAAATAATGTATTCCTGTGATAAAAAAAAAAAATCATCTGAATAACGACATGGTTTGATGATGTTTTAGTAACGAGTACGGTCCCTTACTATTTCTTACTTTTTCAGCTTTTCTGCTTTTCTTCTCCAAAGCCAGTGTGCACACTTGGCTGACTGTCCTCTGCATTGACATCGCTCGAAGAGTGAGGTGGGTATTTCTTTTATCAGCAATATCCACCACCCCTCCATATACATATAAATATACATATACTTCATTGAAAGTGATGGCTAATTGTACATTTATTTTCTTAAATGTATTTTCCATATGTCTTACTATGGACTTATTTTCCTTTGAAAGGTTTATGTCTTCACATAATCTTCCTTTCAAAGGGACTTAAGTCCTTAGTAAGACATATGGAAAATACATTTAAGAAAATAATAAATGCATAATTAACCATCACTCTCAATGAAGTATGTATAAGAGAAAATTGTCTGCCCATATATATTAATATATATATATATATATATAATATATATATATATATATATATATATATACATATATATATATATATATAATATATATATACATATATATATATATTATATATATACATATATATATATATATATATATACATATATATATATATATATCAATACATATACATGTACATAACATTCATAAACTCGTATATATGTGTTTACTAATCTATTAATTAATTTATATTGATTTATCCACACATCCGTTTTACTGATCTTTGTTTATCATGTGTTTCTTTACTCCTTATCACGAAAGACTGTCCAAAAGGACAGAAGCGCTGGAAACTGTTCTGCATAACAACAGCCTTACTCCTTCTCTTCTTCCTTCTTCCTTCAGGGGGATTGGGAATATGTCCAAGATGCTGAGCTTCACTCAGAGTCGGAGGCGATGGTTCCTGATCTACTTCGCCTTCGGCTACGGCCTGGCCTTCCTGCAGTGCCTCATGGGCATCCTGGTGACCTGGGCCAGAGGCGTTCCCCCGAGGCGCAGCACCGTCTACGACCGCGCGTGCCTTGTCACAGGTGAGAAGCGGACGCGTCGTTGTTGTCGTTCAGATCGGGACTCCTGTTTTGAGAGAGACTGTCAACTTGATTTCTCGTAACGTACGTACGTACGTGTGTGTGTGTATTTACCTAGTTGTATTTTACGGGAAGGGGAGCTATGCTCGTGAGATCCCGTCTTCATATCTCATTTTATCTAAACTATTTTTAAATTCATGTATTGTTTTTGCACACACCCCTTTCTCATCTAACTTGTGTGTGTGTGTGTGTGTGTGTGTGTGTGTGTGTGTGTGTGTGTGTGTGTGTGTGTGTGTGTGTGTGTGTGTGTGTGTGTGTGTGTGTGTGTGTGTTTACCTAGTTGTATTTTACGGGAAGGGGAGCTATGCGCGTGGTGACCCCGTTTTTGTATCTCGCAAGATCAAGTTTGTTCTCAAATTCTTGTAGTGTTTACACACACTATGTTTTCGTCCAGTTTGTTCCAATGTCCAGTGTGGGAAGCTATTCTTTTTCAGGTCTCTTTTCTAGCTGTCCTTTTTGAGTTTCATTGCATGCCCTCTCGTTTTTCCTGTGTCCCACTTTAACAAGTCCTATCTATCAAGGAGTCCCTTGCCTTTCATTATCCTGTAGCTGGCTAGTAGGTCCCCTCGTTCTCTTCTTTGTTCCATGGTCGGCAATTCCAGTTCAGCCAATCTTTGTTCATATGTCAAGTTTGAAAGTGCTGGGGTCATCTTTGTCGTTGCTCTTTGCATTCTTTCTAATTTTCTTATATTCTTTTTTGTACTGGGTGACATATTATCGCTGCATATTCCAGTTTTGGCCTTATCAATGTTTGTAATATTTTTTTTTATCATTTCCTTATCCAGGTATTAAAAACCAACTTTATTGATCTCAACAAATTGTGTTTCTCCGACTATTTTATTTATATATTAATCTGGAGATATGTCTTTGGTGATGTGTGTGTGTGTGTGTGTGTGTGTGTGTGTGCATGTGTGCGTGTGTACGTACGTACGTACCACGGAACTCATTCTCAGGCCTTCCCTTGTCTGCTTCTCCTTCAGATCGAAAGATTCGCCACTTGGTCTTTTTTTACCCAAGAATCTGCCAAACTTCGGCCAGCTTCCTGCTCATGGTCTACACCTTTTGGCGGCGGAGGAGGACCATCACCGCCAACAGATCGAAGAGCGCAAGCAAGGACCAATGCGGCAGAAGCGCAGACCAGGTGGAGGAACAAGCAGTGGAAAGAGGAGGAGGAGGAGGAGGAGGTGGAGAAGGAGGAGGAGAATCTGGAAGAGTACCAGGAAGTGGAGGAGGACCAAGAGGACCAGGAGGAGGAGGAAGAGAATCAGATAGAGTACCAGGAAGTGGGGGAGGGCCAACAGGAGGAGGAGGAGAAGGAGGACCAAAAGGACCAGGAGGAGGGTACTTCAGAACTATACGTGGCGACGACTGCCTCTTCCGTGTCCATTCGGCTGTCGACTGCGAAGCCGAGTAAGTTGTTGTCATTGTTTTTGTTGTTAAAGTACACCAGATTCTTATGCCCGTTTAACTTAACCTGGTAGAGATGTGCATCACTAACGTGGATGGGTAGTTAGTTTACAATCATCAGATTTTATTATTATTATCATTATTACAATCATCATTATTATTATTATTATTTTTTTTTTTTTTTTTTTTTGTAGAAGAATGGCCTGACACAGTTAACGTCGATGACTGGTAAAAGGGAACCTCGGTTACTGACTTCTTCATCGTTCTCCCACAGGTTCTGGCAGCAAGTGCATCTTGTTTTCTTCTGGATCGTCCTTTCTGTTCTCATGCTGCCCATCATTGCCGCCTGGGGATGGATCACCTCGTAAGTCATTCCATCTATTATTCAGGATTTGCTGCTAGTTTTGACCAGGGTGACCCGATCTCAAATATGCTAGAAAGCAGCTGAAATTATGCTAGATTGGCAAAATTAATGCTAAAAATGTTGTTCCCCTTAATATGTTCGGTGTCAGTTATATTTTTTATATAGTATTATTTTATGGGAAAATGTGGTAAATCTAGTCACCATGGTTTTGCCCCACCCTCCCCAAACCTAAACAAAAAATCAATCTGTCTTCATCTCCTCACTTGCATTTCCTAATACACCTCTGTGCCACACCCTGTTGCAGGTACGTCCCTTACCTGATCGAGAGCTACCAGGGAATCTACGTCCTCTTCATCTTTCTCCTGACCCGGAGGAGGAGGAAGCTCATCAGGAGGAGAATCGGGGAGATCCTCCGGAGATCCTCAGGAGGGACGGTGCTCAACCGATACCTTCCGAAATGTCTTCTGGTTCCCGAGTCACCCTCGTCCTCCGGGACACCTCCCCAGATCCAGACAATTTCCAGAAGGGTCTCGCCTGCCTCCAACCTCACAGCCTCTAGAACTCCCGGTTCTAAAAACACTGCACTGGATGGAAATGCTCTAGTAACTCGAACTCCTCCCGTGCCTAGAAATGTCGTTGCTGAAGAAACTCCTCTTCCTTGTGGAACTGCTTACTCATCCAGTGGACCTCCATCTTGGGCACCCATGCCAGCCGATGTGGTCAAGGAAAACGAACCAAACCATGAAAAGTTCCAAACCTTCGAGCGTCTTGACCCAGAGATGCCTCCGCCTCCCTTCCCAGCAGTCAACTGGTCCACAGATCCCTCCTCACTTCTGTCTCATGGATGCTCTGATACTGTTCTCACTGAAGAATTTGAATCTGATCTCGGCACGACTCCAACCTCCAGAAGTCGCACACCTCAACCTCCACTACCTCCAGAAGCGGAGCACCAGTCCCTCAGTAGACTTGCGTCACTTGCATCTTGGTCGTCTCTGGAGTCTGACTTCGTTGAGGAAAACGAGTTATTCCTCGAAAAGGTCTCACACTTCAGGAGACTTGCTCCTGAGGTGCCACCGCTCTCTGGAGTCGGTGTTTCCTGTAGAAGACTTCCGTCTCCTCAGACCCATCCATCTCCTGAGGCTGTCTCCTATCTCGTATCGCCTCGTCTTGGAGATCTTCAAGATCATGAAAATCTCCACCACCCTCCACATCTAGAAGCTCTTCCAGATCTCCATTCTCCTCCACATCTCGAAGCTGCCTCAAGCTCTGAGGATCTTTCATCTCCTGAAGAAAATCCTTCAGTTCAGGGTCCCCCTTCACCATGAAGCCCTTTCAGTACTGAAACTCCCCCTAATCACCCAGAGATGCTACATTTCCCGAAGTCTCTTCTTTCACTGAACAGATTCTGTCCAGTGGGTGATGTATAGTCCACAGTAGTGAATGCTCAAGCTTGATTAATACTGGCTACCCAAGTCTAAATGTTGGTTTTTAGCCAGGAGAAAATAATCAAAGTAGCTATTGTGCCTGAAAATGTGGAGCATCATTTGGTTGTTTTAGTTATATTCTAAGATTATGTTCTGGTGAATGCCAGGCAATGCTATTTGGCTTAAGGAGACCTCTGGCCACCGAAAAGGGGTTAAAGAAGCATATTGATATAGTTGGTGTGCAAATTGTACCTACCGCAGAGGAGGGCATGAAGAGACTGTTGAGTGACCTTTGAAGGATTTTCTACAGGAGGAACACCTGTAGATCCTGATTCTATCATTCTCAAGACCTGTCTACACCCTCTTGGAATGTCACCAAAGATAAATTATACGGGTTCAAACGCTATACGTCTTGAGTTTTTTTGGAAAAAAGTGGACGCGCTTTCGGGTTCTCTCAGTGCATCTTTGCATTTGTGGTCTCATGGGAATAAAGACATCTAACGCATGGGCTGCAGAGAGATGATAAATTGAAAGAGAAAGTAGTTAAGTAAAGAGAAACGGATTCATTCGTGAGAAGAAATCGCTAATTTCTGATACTATGCGATGTGTGTGTGATATAGAAAAACAACTAATTCGGTTGAATCATCTTCTTAATTGCATACATCTGATGTTCCATAGAGCATTATCTATGTATACATGAATATGAAAAATATATATATAATATATTAACTGCCAAACATTAGTTCTATAAGAAATAATTTGTTATTATTGTTACTTTGTACAAACAAGATAATATGCCATATTGTACATATGACTTTTTGTTTTGTGAACATTAGACAGTTATCATATTCATCCGAGGGGACGATCCCTGGAATGATTGGGGTTTCAATTGACCGTGGCCCCGTTCAGGCACTCCAGGTCTCTCCTCAGCTGAATAAGATCGTCTGGCACTTAGCAGAATGACATCTATACGGTGCGACATGGCACTGGTGTTGCCGGGTTAATGCCTCCAAGCGTCATGCTTTAACACGGTGTTAACACTTAACACCTATACAGTACTACCTCTCATTAACGGACGTTAATTAGCTGTGTTTGCGGTGTTTTTGCTGTGTTTTCAGTGTTTTTGGTGCTGTTGTTTAGTGCTGTGCAATCACTATGTCACCTAAAAACCACTCCAAATCAACGGATTATTCACATCAACGGACACCGTTAACCCCCTTTTAGTCCATTAATGAGAGGTAGTACTGTACCAGTTCTCCATCCCCTACACAAAACGCTTATAACAAAGTTGACTGAATAAGTGAAATATTTATACATCAATTTTATTCATAATGGTTGAAAATAATAGTACAATGTCCCAGAGATGACGTAGGATCTAGAATCACTAGATTTGTAGTTCTTAGAAAAACTAGTTTGAATCTAAATAGATGTGGTCCCGATGAACCCTCTCCCCTCCCCCCACCAAGGGGGGAGTCCTGAACACGGTTGGGGACTCGTCCTCATCCCTTGAGGTTGATCTCAGCACTTCCAGCCTAGTCAGTTTCGAAGACCACAGTATTAGTTCATTCTTATATTTTTGAGATATCTCCTTATCTCACACGATCTCTGTGATAAGCTGTGTGTGATCCTAGTACACGCACACATACATACATACATACATACATATATATATACATGCATATGTACATACATCCGTACATACATACATACATGCATACATACTTGCATGCATGCATACATACATATATGCATACACCAACTTCACAAATATAATACGACAGATACTCAAAGAAGACATTCCTCAAATATTTCTACAAACTTTTGCAAATACACATGTAATACACTTCATCTAAAAATAAACATATTTGTAAGTCTGAAAGAAGCATAGAAGTAATAATTGTATATTATTAATTACATATGATATTTAAATAAATTCTTATTTAATTTTCGTATATTAAAGTTAGTCCTTAAGAAGCGGATTCAGTCCTTTGATGGAGCAGATACGACTAATCTAGTTTGTACTTTTGTAAATGACGATGACACGGTTAACCTGAGGAACTCCCCCTATCAAGAGGCTAAAACAATGCCCTTTTCATAGGACTTTGAAGTGTGGAATTTAATGAACCATGCTCTTGGTCCAACTCGCTGGTGGCACAATTTGAATTGCCGTCACCTTGACCTATGCCACAAGTAGCAACACCCTAGCCCGCTTGGCCAGCGAGCAAATGTTTATAGTTTATTCAGGTCCCGTTTCACCAATATGGCATGCTGAACGACCTTCTGCCTCCATTTTCTTAAAATTCTCCTTAGTACTGACTCTGATATTGTCCCCAAGGATAGAAGTGCTGGTTACGGGTGACGAAGTGCAATGATCAACTGGCCGTGGGTTGGCCAATCCTATTCTGATACAAAGATAAATGGTTACATGATGATGCTGGGTACAAATGACTGTATGCTCCAGACATTTGTGGATTGAACTGTTTAATAAAACCCACGTGTCATTTGTTCAATATTTGTTTGGTTCAATAGATTTACCTTAATTATCTATATGACATTTCAGTCTTTATCAGTAGAAACTCCACTGTACCATTTCTCCCACTCTCCCTCTTTCTCTCTCTCCCACTCTCCCTCTTTCTCTCTCTCTTTGACACACACACGAGTGAAACTTCAAGTTAACTAAATTTTTAACCAAGTCAATGGGATTTATTTATCGGGTCTGTCAGCGCTTGGCGGTTCTGTCAGGACTCCTTAATGGGTTCTGTCAGCTTGTCCAGCATACGCAAGCAGTCTGGTGTCAGCTACTGGCTCCTTCACATTCCGGGACAAGATTAGTGAAACCTTCCAGTTCTGATTTTGAGTCTGGAGGCCTTAGTGGGGTTACACAGTCTGGAATGTGTTGCTGGAGTCCCACCACCCCCTTTTATTTATTTATCTATTTATCTATCTATATATATATATATATATATATATATATATATATATATTTTTTTTTTTTAAGAATATGGGTATCTTCCTGAAGAACCCACCCACTCTGCCACAAATGAACAGGGTGTTAGAGTTATATTTACATTGTTCAAGACATACTGCATGAATGTCTCCAATTGTCTGGACACTGGCACATGACAATTTCTGATGGCCATCTCCCCCTGCCTTCTCTCCCACTTTCTCTCCTCTTTGCCCTTCCCTCTCCCACTCTCCCTCCGCTTCGCTCTTCCCTCCCCCCCTCCCCCTTCTCTTTCCCCTCCCCACTTAAATAGGTACATAAATAAACAATGAAACAAATAAATGAACAAATAAGCAAATAAATAAATAGATAAATAGATCAATGAATAGATACATACATGAATAAGTAGACATTTAGATAAACAATATACTCAAATTGACGAGTAAATAATTTAATAAAAATATTAATCAATTAAACATAGATGAATAAATAGGTAAATAAAATGATTAAAAGTACACATACAACTAAACAAATACATACATACATATACCAAGGCTTTTTCCCCCTTCCAAGGGAGGTAGCCAAAAAGGGAAAGGCATAAAAACACTCCCACCCATTTCATCCCTAAATACACTCCACACCCCTCCCACCCTTCCTCTCATCTGAGCACCTCATCTGAGCACCTCCTGGATGACGGGTCATCCCTGCACCCTGCCCACCGCCCTGGGTCAGAAGCAGTGTCGCAAGACACAGTACATCCACAGCAAGGCCGCTTCATTTAATCGGCGACCCCCCCTCTCCGTCCCCCTTTGCATATAAGGAGAGGACGGGGAGAAATCCCTTCGGGCTGCGTCAAAATTTACTCACACATACTACCCCACCCCCCACCCCCCCGCCCATTCCTCCTCATGCAGTCACAACATCATCCATATACAACCATTCTCCACTCACCTCTGTCTTCCGTCCTCTCCCTTCCTTCCTCAACAGACATTCCCCTCTTCCCCAAAGCCCCCTTCACCCCATCCATCCACCTCATCCTAGGACGTCCCCTCATGTTCACTCCCTCCACATCTGCCTTCCATACCTCTTTTACTAGTCTTTCTTCACTCATTCTTTCCATGTGTCCAAACCATCCTAATATTCTTTCATCAACCCTATCTCCCAAATCCTTTTTCACCCCTGTTCTCCTCCTCACCTCCTCATTTCTCACTCTATCTAGCCTAGTAACCCCCACCATACTTCTCAGACACCTCATCTCAAACACATTCAAACTCCTTCTCTCTTCTTCTCTTATGTTCCACGTTTCTGCCCCATACAATGCTGTTGGCACAATCACTCCTTCATACAGTCTCCTCTTCGCATCCATTCCCAAATGTCTATTTCTCATTACACTCTTTAAACCACCAAGGCATTTACTCGCTTCTCTCAATCTACATTCTACCTCCACCTTCACTCCACCTTTTCCT
Source organism: Oratosquilla oratoria (assembly GCF_046742065.1). Lineage (NCBI taxonomy): Eukaryota > Metazoa > Arthropoda > Malacostraca > Stomatopoda > Squillidae > Oratosquilla > Oratosquilla oratoria. The sequence goes on along the minus strand of NC_134785.1, from coordinate 59,210,351 downwards.
GCTACACTTGCACCCAAGTATCTAAAACTATCCACTTCCTCCAGTCGCTCTCCCTTAATGTTCACTTCCAGTCTACTGCCACTTTCACCCCTTGTACATCTCATCACCTTACTTTTACCCACATTTATCTTTAGCTTTCTTCTATCACATACTCTCCCAAACTCTGCCACCAGCTTCCTCAATCCCTCCTCTGACCCTGCCACAAGCGCAGTGTCGTCTGCAAACAACAGCTGGCTCACCTCCCACTTTTCTCCATTTTCTTTAACCATCTCCAATCCCTGACTCACTACCCTAGCATTCACCTCTCGCACCACCCCATCCATGTATAAGTTGAACAGCCAGGGCGACATAACACATCCTTGACGAAGTCCCACCTTTACTTCAAACCACTCACTCTCTCTCCATTTCCAATCCTAACACATGCTCTACTACTCACATAAAAACTCTTGACAGCTCCCAAAAGCTTTCCTCCTATCCCATAAATCTGCATAACCTCCCACAGTGCCTTTCTGTCTACCCTATCATAAGCCTTTTCCAGATCCATAAAAGCCCAAAAAACATCCTTCCCCTTTCCTATAGCTTTCTCACATATCTGTCTTACCACAAAGATCTGATCTACACAACCTCTACCCGTCCTAAATCCACACTGTTCCTCACCAATTACTCCTTCTGTTCCTCTCCTAATCCTCTCAATTAAGATTCTCCCATAAGCCTTCCCTACTACACTCAACAGGCTAATCCCTCTGAAATTACTACATTCACACTTGTCCCCTTTTCCCTTGTAAAGAGGAACTATACAGGCACTACTCCAGTCCTCCGGTACTCTACCCTCTCTCCAGCAAACATTAAATAATCTCACCAACCAGTCCACCATCACTGAACCTCCCTTTTTCAGACATTCTGCATGACATCCATCCAGACCAGGTGCCTTACCTGCTTTCATCATCTTTACAACTGCCTTCACCTCATCCTTCCTTATTTCTCCTCCATTCTCCTCACTCATCACTCTCATTTTCTTCGTATTTCCCACTGCAGCTATCTTTCCCTCCCTATCCTCCTTCACATTCAGCAACTCCCTAAAATATTCTGCCCATCTTCCCCTCACTGCCATCTCTTCCATTATCAACTCTCCATCTGTACCTTTTACCTTTTCTTCCCTACTTGATTCACCTCCTCTTCCTCTCTTAATTTCTTTCCAAAACATCTTTTTATTACTTTCAAAATTTTCTGTCATACTCCTACCCCATTTCACATCTGCTCTCCTCTTTGCCTCCTTTACCTTTTGCTTTACTTCTCTTTTCTTTTCTTTGTACGTCTCATATGACTCCCCTGTCCTCTTTTGTAACCAATCTGTGAATGCTCGCTTCTTCTCTTCTACAACCTTCTTTGTTTCCTCATCCCACCATTCACTACCCTTTCTTCTATTTCCTCCTGTCCTTCTTGTTCCACACACCATCCTTGCACACTTTAAGACTCCCTCCTTGAACCATCCCCATTCCTCCTCCACACCCATCTCTGCTCTATCCTTAACTCCCTCCCACTCCTCCTTCAGCTTCTTTTCGTACTCCTTCTCCTTTTCCTTTTCATTCAAGGAGTTCACTCTAAGAACCTCCCTACCTTTTGTCCCTTTCCTCCTTCTCCATCTATCCTCTACTCTCAACTTACCTTCCACCAAAAAATGATCTGATATTCCCCCACCCTCTCCCCTTAGCACATGTACATCCTTAACTCTTCCTATCATAATCCTATTTACCACTACATAATCCATTAGCGCTCTATCTACCACCCTTCCCTCCACCACCCTCTCCCATGTGTACTTATGCTTGACTTTCTTCCGAAACACTGTATTTGCTATCATCAGCTCTCTTTCTAGACACATTTCCACCATCAACTCTCCACTACGATTCTTTCCTGGAACTCCACACTTCCCAACCACTCCATCGATTGGACCATTTCCCACTCTAGCATTAAGGTCTCCCAGTACTATTACATTGACATTTCTTCCTAAACCCTCTATGCACTCATTTAAATCTATCCAAAAGGTCTCCCTTTCTTCTATACTCTTCTCACTGCCCGGCCCATATGCACTTACAAAGACCCACATCTCCTTTCCCAGTTTCACCTTCATCCACATTATCCTTGAGGAAACCTCCTTCCACTCCACTACCCCTTTACCTATCTCCTCACTTACTAGAATAGCCACCCCTTCCCTCCCTCTCCCTCTCTTCACTCCTGATAACCTCCCACTTACACTCCCAAACATACACTCACCCTTCCCTTTCAACTTAGTTTCACTCAAAGCCAACACATCCAACTTTCTTCTCACAAACATACTACCTATCTCTTCCCTTTTACTCTCATCTGTACCACATCCACGCACATTAAAAGACCCAAACCTTAGGGTGCTGGCCCGAGGCCCGCCAGCACCCCTTATGCCTTTTCTTTTCATTTTAGGTAATTGCCCCTTGGGGCTACAGGGAGAAGGATGCCTAGTCCCTCTCCCCGTCCCTTTCTTCTCGCCTCTTACGATCCAAGTGGGAAAACTTGGTGGCAGTATTCTTTTCCCCCACCACAGGGAATTCCCCCAATCAGAAAGAGAATACTCAGAGAAATGGTACAGGACAGCAACAAGGGGTTGGGGGACAGCATAACGGAGGGACAGTCGTAGTATAAAAGTGTCATCATTTCTCTATGAACAGAATTTCTTCTATCATAGACAAAATGATGTGTGGCTCTGGTCCGTAGGGGCGCCCCATATAGACCCTAAAGTATCGACTGCATGCTACTTTGCCACAATAACAAGCAGCCAATACAAACAAAAAGAATCAAACAAACAATGAAACATAGATAAATAAACAAATAAGTGGATGAATTATTAAATAAATGAATGAATAAATGAATGAACAAATGAATAAGTTAATAATAAGTAATCAATTGATAAATAAATGGATAAATAAATGAATTGATAAATAGATAAATGTTAAATGAATAAATTAGTAAATAAAAAATAAATATATAAATAAATGAAATAAATAAATAATAGATGAATAAAGAAATAAGTAAACGAGTAAATAAAAAACAAGTAAATAAGTAAATAAAAAATAAACAAATAAATAAATGATCGATAAATACACAAATGAATACATAAATAAACAAATAAGTAAATAAAATATGGATAAATAAATAATGATTAAACAAATATTTCTGTAGATAAATAAATATATAAACAAATAAATAAACTAATAAAAGATAAATATCTAATAAATGAATAAATAAATAAAATACAAATGTTTATTATTATGGAGACGAGGTGCGTATCACCGGATTCAAGCATACTTGCGTGTCTGCAAGGTCAATTCTAGAAGTCTGCAATTTTTCCACATGTGAATGCAGATTTATTTGCAAACAAAATTAACCCAAACTGGAGTTCAGAGACATGGACTCCATTTAGATAAATGAGTGTACAAAATAATTTTTTTTTTTTTTTTTTTCTTTATACGCCAACTGGGATTAATTCGACTTTGTTCACAAGCGCTATCACGCTTGCTATTTATATTTTGAAGAAAATTTCAAGAAGGAAGAATTAGTCGAAGACTGTTTAAACGTGACAAGGTGCTGGAGGAGGAGACGGAGAACAACACTTTGGAAGAGGTCTACTTAGGGAGAGAAGAATTGTTGTTATTTTGTTGATGACGTTTTTGTTTTTGTTATTGTTGTCGCTGTAGTTGTTACTGTTGTTGGTATTGTTGTTGTTATTGTTATTGTTGATGTTGTTATTCTTGTAGCTGTCGTTGTAGGCATTGCTGTTTGAGGAAGGGAGGGAGGTAGGGAGGAAGGGACAGAGGACAGGAGGAAGGAAGGATCGACCTCTTTGGAGGCGGGAACTTAATACTCCATAACAACACCCTTACTCTACCATTTAACCCCCATGGCTAGTTTCACATGTATTGACATTTCATCATGCAGCCCTGAGGTACTGACACTTAGTTTCTGGACTGAGCCTAATATCTCTATCAACTTCCACTGTATTTCTTACACTTTTTCATATATGGGGAGCTGACAACTGGTGACTGCTCTCCTCTTACAACCTCACACAACAGTCCAAAGTTTCTTCCCAGAGAGATCTATGGGAGGGCCCAAGGATGACTGCCTGCCACTGTGAAGCTGTGGGTTTGCCACTTAGTGATATTTGAGGCAATGATTAATTAACTAATTTATTTATTTATTTTTCTCCATTATATGGCAACCTCCCTCCATATCCACTCTAAATAATTTATAGAGGCGATGAAAACATCCTTTTGAGTCATGCCATCTTTTCATCCATCTAAAATCTTCCTCCATTCACTCCCATCTTTTGCATTCCCTCAACAGTCAATACTGCACTCAGATATATTCAGATGTAGGTGTTCCCTTGGGACATTGTGGGAGCTGACAGGGTTCGTTTCCAGGCTGCTGACCTAGCAAGACAAGAATGTAGGTGAAGCTGGGTACTGCACATGTGTTTCCTCAAAGAACTGCTTGTGTGACTCATGCTGATACCGTGAGGACAATTCCCTAACTCTCTTCATTCAACAAACCATTTCAATACTGCACCTATTTCCCTCTAACAGCCTTCTCTTCTATTAACAATTGTCTGTCTGCTCCCTTTACCCTCTCCTCTCTACCTGACTTAACTATCCGCACTCTCAGATTCCCAGCAGCAACTGCATTATTATCAACCAAGAAAAAAATAATAGTCACAGAAATGGTACATACATACATATACCAAAGGCTTTTTCCCCCTACAAGGGGGGTAGCCAAAAAGAAAAAGGCATAAAAACCACTCCCACCCATTCCATTTCCTATATATTCCACTCCCCTCCACCCTCCTCCCTCCCTCTTATCTTGGCATCTCCTGGATGACAGGTCATCCCTGCATCCTGTCCACTGCCCTGGGTCAGAAGCAGTGTCACAAGACAGCAATCCACAGCAAGGCCGCTTCATAAATTCGGCAACCCCCCATGCAGAAAAGGAGAAGACAGGGAGAAATCCCTTCGGGCTGCGTCATACAGTATTACAAAACTGCGTCAAAACTGCAGGAGTGGTAAAAACAAGAATCACTGGGTAATCATACATACATACCAAGGCTTTTTCCCCCTTCCAAGGGAGGTAGCCAAAAAGGGAAAGGCATAAAAACACTCCCACCCATTTCATCCCCAAATACACTCCACACCCCTCCCACCCTTCCTCTCATCTGAGCACCTCCTGGATGACGGGTCATCCCTGCACCCCGCCCACCGCCCTGGGTCAGAAGCAGTGTCGCAAGACACAGTACATCCACAGCAAGGCCGCTTCATTTAATCGGCGACCCCCCCTCTCCGTCCCCCTTTGCATATAAGGAGAGGACGGGGAGAAATCCCTTCGGGCTGCGTCAAAATTTACTCACACATACTACCCCACCCCCCCGCCCATTCCTCCTCATGCAGTCACAACATCATCCATATACAACCATTCTCCACTCACCTCTGTCTTCCGTCCTCTCCCTTCCTTCCTCAACAGACATTCCCCTCTTCCCCAAAGCCCCCTTCACCCCATCCATCCACCTCATCATAGGACGTCCCCTCATGTTCACTCCCTCCACATCTGCCTTCCATACCTCTTTTACTAGTCTTTCTTCACTCATTCTTTCCATGTGTCCAAACCATCCTAATATTCTTTCATCAACTCTCTCTCCCAAATCCTTTTTCACCCCTGTTCTCCTCCTCACCTCCTCATTTCTCACTCTATCTAGCCTAGTAACCCCCGCCATACTTCTCAGACACCTCATCTCAAACACATTCAAACTCCTTCTCTCTTCTTCTCTTATGTTCCACGTTTCTGCCCCATACAGTGCTGTTGGCACAATCACTCCTTCATACAGTCTCCTCTTCGCATCCATTCCCAAATGTCTATTTCTCATTACACTCTTTAAACCACCAAGGCATTTACTCGCTTCTCTCAATCTACATTCTACCTCCACCTTCACTCCACCTTTTCCTGCTACACTTGCACCCAAGTATCTAAAACTATCCACTTACTGGGTAATCAAATAACAAATAAATTTTTACAAATAATATAATCTTAGTAAGTGAAGCATGAAACCAGAGATTAAAAATTAACAATAATAAACTGTACACAAACATTAATGCAATTATTTTCTAAGTCCTCACGATATCCATATACTACCATAACTGATATAATTTCATATCTTCAACTTGACATTCCTGGTGTTTGAATATTGACAGTCACACCTTGATCTTGTACCACTGAGGATTCAGACTGACTGGCTTCAAAAAAGCAATCCTCCTAAATGAAGTAGAAAATACACATGCAATGATGAAAAATGTAGTACATACATACATATACCAAGGCTTTTTCCCCCATACAAGGGGGGTAGCCAAAAAGAAAAAGGCATAAAATCATTCCCACCCATTCCATCCCTGCATACACTCCACACCCCTCCACCCTCCCTCTTATCTTAGCACCTCCAAAATGTAGTAACACGTTTATAAATCACAACTAATACCACAGTCAGAGCAGAAGAAAAGACTGGAGATTGGTTGTCTATTTATCTATTTATCATTATTTATATTATTATATTCTTTATCTATTTATCATTATTTTTTTCACATCAGACCTAGTTATGGACCAAAAGGTCTCCTGTTGGCATGCTCCACTTTTGTAATCCTTTGTATATTTTGACTGCCAACTGCAGTCCTCTTCAGTAGTATAGAAAGGAAGATGCTATCTATAAATTAGGAACCTCTTACAACAAGAGGAACAAGGAAAGGTACATCAATGACAACCCTTACTCACTAGTGACCTGATAATCATGTGATGTGGGGTCAAGAAGATGCTTCTTGATGAGATGATTATCAGGTCAATGATGAGAAAGGGTAGTCAATGATGTAATTTTCCTGGTTCCTCTTCTTGTACGAGGTTGCTTATAGACAGTATCCTCTTCCCTCTCTGTGCTACTGAAGAAGGCTGCAGTTAGCAGTCAAAATATACAGAAAACCCATTTCCAGTCTTTTCTTCTGCTCCAACTGTGGTATTAATTGATACACATGCAAGTTCTTAATAACAATACATCATTACAAGATTAAGAGGAGATAACATAATAGTGAGACTGAACTTATTTACCAAAGAACCCCAAGTTATTAATTATTGACTACTACACTGGCTGAGTGGGTTAGGGCGTCATTACTTAACGCAAAGGTTGAGGGGATGGTGGTTTGAACCCTGCCTCTGGCAAAGTTGAACCAAGGGCATGGTTCATTAAATCCCACACAACAAAGTCCTCTGTAAGGAGAACCATCCTAGCTTCCCAATAGAACGGAGTTTGTGACGTCAAACCACATCACATTTATTTTTTCATTCCTCCATTTATGCTACAGGGTACTGACCCCCATACTGGGATATTGGTCCCCATCCTGGGGTATTGACAACTGTATTGTGGTACTGACCCTGTTCTGGGGTACCAACTCCATGATATCATGCATCCAATACTCAAGGGAATGTTATTGGGTGCTCCTACCAACTTGGGCTAAACATTATACAAATTCTACTACTAATGACAAATGTTGTGCAAACTTACCTCATGTGGTTCTTGACGGGAGCTTTTGGATTCACATTGAGATGAAAATTCACTTCCACTTGTATCCTTGGAAGTTCCAACCACTGTTGGAGGAGTAACTGTGGCCTTCAGATGGTAAGTATCACATGTACTACTTGCTTGGAGGGTGACAGGTACATTGTTTAACTTATTGTATATGTGTGCACTTCCAAACATTATGTTCAAATCCATGGATCTACTTGTACTGCAAGGAGTTACTCCTTGGTTATCACCGTTATAAATCTGTGCTTTTTCTGAACAATTCTCAAAGCAAATGGAACTTTTCACACTGCTTCTTTCTGGATGTAGGAATTTCTGACGAGTGTATGGAGGCAATGCTGGTGGAGTACCATCTGCAACCAAAGTAATCTGTTATCAGACATTAGACAAAAACAACAAAAAAGGGGACATTAAAAACACACACACACACACACACACAAAACACAACCCTAAGGTTTGGGCCTTTTAATGTGCATGGGTGTGGTACAGATGAGAGTAAAAGGGGAGAGATAAGCAGTATGTTTGTGAGAAGAAAGATGGATGTGTTGGCACCGAGTGAAACCAAGTTCAAAGGGAGGGGCAAGTTTGAGTATGGGACTAGTGGGGAGGGTGTCAAGAGTGAAGAGAGGACAAGGGAGAGAAGGGGTGGCTATACTTGTAAATGAAGAGATAGGTAAGTGTGTGGTGGAGTGGAAGGAGGTTTCTTCATGGTTAACATGGATGAAGGTGAAACTGGAAAGGAAGATGTAGGCCTTTGTAAGTTCATATGGGCCTGGTAGTGAGAAGAGTGTAGAGGAAAGGGAGGCTTTTTGGACAGATTCAAAGGAGTGCATCAAGGGTTTAGAGAGAAATGTCAATGTAGTGGTATTTGGAGATCTCAATGCTTGGGTAGGAAATGAACCAATCGATGGAGTGGTTGGGAAGTGTGGAGTACCAGGAAAAAATCGTAGTGGAGAGAAGATGGTGATGTGTCTAGAGAGTTGATGATAGCTAAGACAGTGTTTGGGAAAAAAGCCAAGCATAAGTACACATGGGAGTGGGTGGTGGATGGAAGGGTAGATAGGTCTTTAATGGACTATACAGTGGTAACCGGGAGAATAGGAAGAGTTTTGGATGTACATGGTCTTACGGGTGAGGGTGGGGTAATATCAGATAATTTATGTAAGGTAGATGGAGAAAGAGGAAAAGGACAGAAGGTAAAGAGGTATTCAGAGTGAACTGCTTAAATGAGAAATAAAAGGAGTACAAGAAGCTGAGAGAAGAATGTGAGAACGTAAAGGAGTGAGTAGAACTAGTAGTAGAGGAATGGGGATGTTTCAAAGAGGGAGTCACAAGGTGTACAAAGATGGTGTGTAGAACAAGGAGGATTGGAAGAAATAGAAGGGTAGTGAGTGGTAGGATAATGACCATACTGCTGACGCATATTCCAGTCTTGGATGTATCAGGGTTTTGAAGAGTTTTTCCACCCTCTTTTCATCCATACAATGGAACACCACTTTAATTTTCTGCAGCAGTACATATGTCCCTCCCACAATCCTGCTGATATGTTGGTCAGGTAATAGGTTGTCTTTATAACACTCCCAAATCTTTCTCTTTTGCTATTATAATGGGTTCACTTCCTAAGGAATAATTTAACCACTTCAATACGGGACTTAAATCTCGCGGGCAGCAGCCAATGCCAGCCGTACGACGTAACGAAATAATATTCGCATCATAAAATATAGTCGCCGCTTATATCGATCGTTCTCTCTTTCACCCGCGAATTTTGAAAACCACAGAGAATGGGATTAAGGGCGCATTTGGGAGAATGTAAAAACACAGGGGCGACTACAATAAATATAATCAAGACGCCGATATGGCAGCGTCGCGAATCCACTTGCTCCTCATGACGCCTACGTGTGCAGCACCGTATGGAAGGGGTTAAGGATGGCCTTTTGCTGCTACTGCCCATTTCCAATACATTGCATTTTTTTATATTGAACTTTACTTCCCATTCTTGGCTCAATGCAAAGATAGTATCTAGATATTTTTGCAATATTCTACCCTCATCATTTTTCACATTTTTTATGATTTTTGCATCATCTGCAAACATGTTGGCATAGTTTGTTGTTCCTTCCATCATATTAACATGGACAAGAAACATTACTGGTGCGAGCACTGAACCTTGTGGAACTCCACTTGTTACTGCTCTCCAGCTTGACATCTTGTCCTTTACTACTGTCCTCATGTATCTTTCCTTCAACAAGTCTTTAACTTCTTCACTCCGGGGCACATCGTACGTCAGGCAGCTAATCGCATTATAAAAAATAAAGTCAGTGCTCAATCGTTCGTTCTCTTTCACCCGTGTATTTTGATAACCATAGAAAATTGATGAAGCCAGTTTAGAGAGAATCGAAATTACGTAGGTATGACTACAATAAATATAATCAAGATGGTGACGTCAGCATCATCGAGTACCCATTTGCTCCTCATGCCGCCTACGTAGGCGTCACCATATGAAAGTGGTTAATCCATTCTAATAGTTTGCCTCTTAGTCCTTCGACACAAGTCAACAGTGAGGTACTTTATCAAATGCCTTCTCTAGGTCCAGGTACATGCAGTCCACCCACCCCTCTCTCTCTTGTAACACATCAATCACTCTCCAGTAAAAGCTCAAAAGGTTTGACACACATCACCTTCCAGATCTGAAGCCAAACTGACTGACTGTCAGAATCTTCATCTTTTCAAAATATTTGGTCCAACAATCTTTCACAATCCTTTCACATAATTTCACTATTATGTTGGTTAGTGACACTGGCCTATAATTTAGTGGTGTTTCCTTGTTTCCACCTTTGTGAATTGCCATCACATTTGCACTTCTCCAATCAAGTGGCACAATGCCTTCTTTAAATGAACATGTAATAAGACTGTGGATCTCATCTGCTAGCTGTTCCCTACATTCTTTGAGTGTCCAGTTTGAGAGCCCATCAGTTCCTGAAGCTTTTTTCGTAGCCAATGATCCCAGGAGATTGAGCACTTCCCTCATTTTTACATTTATATCTGCTAAACCTGGTTTTTTACTCCCTTCACTTTTCTCCAGAAAGTTGAGCTCTTTTGTGAGGACCAATTGGAAACCTTCATTATTTCTGCCTGAGCTAAGGCCTCTTCAAAGACCTCACAATCTACTATCAATATAGTGATTTTTTTTCCCTGTGTCTCAATTTACCATTCATGAACCTGTTAAACAGTTTTGATACATCTTTGCATTTTTCTACTACACTTTTTTCAAAATTGCTTTCTTCCTCCCTGCAAATTCTGGTATAGTCATTCCTCGCTTATTTGTAAGTTTCTTTTGTTTTATTGCTTTTCTTTCTCCGTTTTCCCCAAGCCCATCCCTGGCCTCATTTTGCAATCTCACACTTTTTGTTACACCAATCCAGTTTTTACTTCTTTATCTAGTCTTTGGCACACATATCTTCACTCATAGGTTGTAAATGTCAAGAAAATTTCCCATTTCCTCTTTGTTTCTCTGGTATTCATGAATTCCTCCCAGTTTCTTCAAAGAATTTTTTCAATTCTAAGTAATCCTCTTTCCTAAAATTGAATTTCCCTTGCCTGTGTGATTCATTCCTTGGCTCTATTTCCTCAGCCTTCCGCTGAAATTCTATTGGGCAAACGTAGTTCAAGAGGCTGATGATGTCTGGCTCTTTGGTTAATATCAGATCTAATCTTGTAGGAGTGTCATATCTTCTTACCTGGGTCACTTCCTTTACCCACTGGGTCATTGTGTTCTCCATTGCTATACTCAACAGGAATCTGCTTTGCCACTTGCGTCCTAATCCTCCCAGTTGACCTCACCACAATTAAAATCCCCAATAAGGATGCTACTACTTTCTTCAATATTTTTCTTTAGGAAAAGAGCATCCATTAAAATTTTTGTGATATTCAATTTCATCCCAAGCTGTTGTCTTGGGGGGGAACATATACCACCATGAAGTCTCTTTTATTGTACCCTTTAGTACTGATCTTTATGTGAATTGCTTCAGTCCTGCCTTCACTCAGACTTGCTTCTTCCACCTTCATGTCACTTCTCACCAAAAATATTACTTCTCCCTTTTTATCTTCTCTGTCTCTTCTCCATGAGGTGTATCTGTTGTTTCCCAACTGTAATCAACAATATTTGGAAGTTTGTATTTACATACATATACCAAGGCTTTTTCCCCCTTTCAAGGGAGGTAGCCAAAAAGATAAATGCATAAAATCATTCCCACCCATTCCATCCCTAAATACACTCCACTCCCCTCCACCCTCCCCTCTTATCTTAGCACCTCCTGGATGATGGGTCTTTGTATTTACTTTGTATTTATTTAGTTTGTATTTACCTAGCTGTATTTTGCGGGAAGAGAGCTAAGCTCGTATAGTGACCCACTATTGTATCTTTCCGCATCCAGTTTTTTCTTAGTCATGTATAGGTTTAGCACTCACTGTTTCCTCATTCTGTCTGTTCCAGATATCTATCACTCTGTGTGGGAAGCTATTCTTTTTCAAATCTCTTCTGTAACTGTCTTTCTTAAGTTTCTTCTCGTGTCCCTTTGTATTTCTTCTGTCCCATTTTAGCAGGTCATGTATGTGCTTGCATCCAAGCATGTGTGTGCTTGCATGAATGCATGTGTGAGGGATGTTAAAGTCAATATAAACTCCACCTGTTTACAACTTACCAAGCATCAAGTAAGATCCTACCTCCTCATACAAAGGGGGTTCACCATATGAATGACCCGGGCTGCGAGTTTCCCTTGGTCTTGGACAATCTGGAAAATATTCACTGATCAGAATAACAGCAAAATATATTTCTTAGCTTAAATATTAAACTGCAAAATCAGCATATGTCAAATATCTATATTTTTTATGTACCCATTTGTAAATAGATTATCCATGCATATATACTGAGTGTCCATACTTAGTCCATGCATCATACATTGTAGCAATAAGAGTAAGATGTAGATAGAAGAGAATAAATTGTATATAGCTAACTGTTGTGGCAACAGCCACCATGTAAATGTAAATATTACCATTGGCAACTGCTAGTTTTCCTTGGGATATGCTCCGAGAATGTAGAGCAGTCTAGATGAAGAGAGTAAAGACCAGAAACCACAACTTCATTTGTCTCAACACTTCCAAACTCAATGTAGATCACAAACAACAAATTTACAGTTACCAATATATCATTTTCATTATCTTTTTATTTACCACCTGGTGACTTCTCTGTCTTGAGTATCGGTTCTGGTGTACTACCCATCTCTAATTCCCATGTATAGGGGGATGATCTATGTATCGTGCAACATTTTCGTTTCAGTTAAGGTGAAGTTGTAACTCCAATAGGCCTTTGGCAATAAGAGGTCAAAGGTCACAAGGTGTTTAGTGCAATGTTGGACCCTTTTTTTACATTGTCTAAGACATGATTTGAAAGTGACTAGAAGTGTTAGTGATTCATGTCTGAGGAGTGAAATGAAATTTACCCAAATCACAGACCTCATATAAATTCAATAGTGTGAAGTGTAAATGTGATGAAGTGTGTGCTAAGCCAGTGAGGGGACATGTTCTATAAGAGAACCTATCTCCCCTCAACACATACCTTCATCCTTCCCTCCATTCCCATACCTATCCCCCATGCCATGCCTGAAGATGACACACACATCACTACCACCTGAACAAAGAAAATCAACAAGTGGTCCCAAGGCCACAGCAAGCTATAATACTATGTTTTAATGGAATATCCAAACAAAACAGAAAAAGTGAAACAATTACATATTCACAAAGATATACGATGCTTTGCAATGTCGTTATACTTTTCAGGGTTTGATGAGTCCCTGCCAATCACAGGTATGTAGTTTTTTGCTTCTGTGAACATTACAAAAATTCATGGGAGTATCCCAGAATTAACTCAGTGGGGTGGTCACCTAGATTAAACTTACACTATCAGCATTATGTATTAAAAGGGATGGGAAATTTGTTGGAAGCAATAATATTCTCCACACGGCCAGACCACCTGGGGAATGACTATAGCAGCAACAACATTGAAAGATCAAAGAGAATGGAATAGACTTAGTAACCATGTAGTGAGTGCTGAAACTATCAGTTGTTTTAAGAAACGGTTAGACAACTTTATGGATGGGGATGACAGGTGGTGATGGATATGGAGCTGCCTTGTGTAGGCCTTATGGTCTCTTGCAGTCTCCTTCATTCTTATGTTATGTAAAGGGATGATATGATTATAATATTCAGATTATGCTAAAGGGGTTAAACTACATTGAGTGAAGAGATCTTTCAGATAAGTGACGCCTACATAGGCATCATGAGGAGCAAGTGGGTACGTCTTGATTGTATTTATTGTAGTTGTACCTGCATGACCCCCATACTCTGTAAACTGGCTTCATCATATTTTCTATGGTTATCAAAATTCACGGGTGAAAGAGAAAACAATTAATACAGCGGTGACTTTATTTTTTATAATGTGAGTATTATGACGCAACATCGCACGTCTGGCAGCTAATGCTGCCCGCGAGATTTTGGCCCGGAGTGAAGGGGTTAAGAGGTCATAAGAACAAATTAAGACTAAAGTATAAAGGATGTGAAGAAATAGTTTTCCATACATTTGTATAGATACTTGGAACAGCTTAGGTGATAATGCCCAAGCAGAGATAATGATCTATTAATTAAAACCTAAGTGAAGAGGTAGAAAGAAAACAAGATGAAAAAGCGAGGTGAATGAACATAACTTTTTCAGAAGCTATTACCTGCAAAGTGACGTGGCATGGTAAGGGAGATAAAAACACACCCCAATCACTCCCCTTACATGTATCCCTAAATAATCCATGCAAGATTGCCTTTCATCATGTACCTTGTAAATTGCGAACGGCAACAATTTGTTCCATTGCTCGTCGACTCTGTCTTCTTGACTGCAATTCTCTGTGTCGCTTGTACCTGAGAGGATATACTATTGGTTAAATATTTATTAAAACATCAAATTATTGTATACACATAAAACTATTAAGAAAACTGGAAACCATAGAAGGCATACAAGGTAAACTACTGAAATGGATGGAGGACTTTTTGAATGGAAGAAAAATGAGGCTCTGAGATAAAGGTTCTACTTGGAAAGAGGTGATTATTGGAGTTTCACAAGGATCAGTATTGGCACCAATAATGTTTGCTATTTAAGTGAATGACATGGATGAGGGTGTGGAATGTTACACGAGCTTCTTTGCAGATGACACAAAACTGTTAAAAAAAGTGAGTACTGAAACATACTGGAAGACTGCATTGTACACAATCACACATGCCAACAACACAATATACATTCTATAACGGCTTTGTGGGAAAACCCCCATTTCAGCCTTGGTGTTCCTTACGGAGGCAGGATTCCTCAGCCAGTCTAGAGAATGACAACACAATAATATTTTTTCCCTGAGTGACCTATAGGTCTATCCAGTGCTCACTACCAGTTACTTAAGAGCCATGGGTCTCCTGCAAGAGACTACTTTTTTTTTTTTTTTTTTTTAAGATGGCTCTCTCTCGTGCATAACTGGGGTTCTAAGCTGGTACATACATAAAAGACAAAGGACCTTTTCCCCTCATAAGGTGGTGTATAATGTCAGAACAACAATAATAAAAAAACCATATCAACACAGATAAGAAAAGCCTTTCAAATTAAACTTACACAAAATATATAAGCACACTGCTGACAATCAACAGCATAGATACTGCAACTGTTGCTAGAATCTCTCCTGTTCCCATGTGTTTCCATAGCAGCCAATTATTCCCTGGACCTGTTGATATCAATAAATTCAGTTAGCAATTGTACTCGTACATTAAAAGACCTTGTACATGTTACACCTTTCATCCCCCTTAGGTCATAGGACATATATAATGTTTAGAGAGAGAGAGGAGAAAACAAAACAAAACATGAATTTGGAGGTGTATGAAAGTTTTTTTTTTAGTATGTTACAAATATATGGAATAGGGTTAACTTTAGTGAAGGGTACAAGTGAGAATGAAAGAACACAAAGATCACCTACAAAATTAATTCCCAGCCTAACACACAAACCATTACGGAAAACATTAGAAACATTGGATCCATCCTTCTATCTACATACATACAAACATACATACAAAGGATTACAAAGGCGGAGCATGCCGACAGGAGACCTTTTGGTCCATATCTAGGTCGGATGCGAAAAAAAAATCATAATGATAATAAAATAATAAACAAAAACCATAATAATGTAGATAACAAAATACATAAATAAATGCACAGGTACAGCCAAACGACAAACAAACAGGCAAACAGCAAACAATAATAAATTGACATATAACTAATAATAAATGAAAATCAGACAGACAAATGATAACAAAACAAAAACAAATAATATAAGATAAATTATAATCATTACAGCATCTTAGGTATTTATCTAAATGATTCTTAAAGCTTCGAACTGAACTACATTGCACTACCTGTGCAGGAAGTTTATTCCATTCATTAACTACACGGTTGGCAAAGTTGTTTCTACCCACTTCCAAATTGAATCTATTTCCGGACAGTTTGAGACCATTGTTTCTTGTCTGATTCTCATTCAATGTGAAAATTTGGTCACTTTTGATGTTGTCAATTCCCTTTAAAATCTTAAAGACCTGTATCAAGTCACCTCTGAGTCTACGCTTTTTTAGGGAAAACAGATTCATGTGTTTTAGTCGATTTTCGTATGATTTATTTTTGATATTTGGAATCAGTTTTGTGGCTCGCCATTGTATTTTTTCCAATCTGTCAATGTCTTATAATGAGATTCGGGGACCATATGGAAACAGCATATTCAAAATGTGGACGAACTAACGATTTATATAGCTTGTTAACGAATGATGAACTTTTGAAGTCAATAGATCGCGCAATCAGTCCTAGAATTTTATTTGCTTTCTCAGAGGTTGAAATACACTGCTTGGATGATTTGAGATAATTACGCCGAGATCCTTTTCATTATCCACTTCTGTTAACGAATTTCCAAATAACTTGTAATCGTGCTTACTGTTATTTTTACCTATGTGCATTACCTTGCATTTACTTGTGTTAAATTTCATTAGCCACTTTTCAGACCATTGCTGTAATTTATCTAAATCTTCTTGAATATCTAATTGGTTTGAGTGATCATTTGCCACTCCGCACAGTTTTGTATCATCAGCAAATTTGGAAACAGTAGATTTTAGTCCATGGTCTATATCATTTATATATACTATGAATAGAAGTGGCCCAAGAACGGAACCCTGAAGAACTCCACTTGTAACATTTTTCCATCCAGAAGTTTTTCCATTTAAAACAACTCTCTGTTTTCGACCATTCAACCAATCACTAGTCCAACTTAATAGGCTACCACTTATTCCGTGTAAAGCTAATTTAGTAATTAGTCTTTCGTGTGGGACGGTATCAAAAGCTTTTGCAAAGTCTAGATATATTAAATCTATATTGTTTCTTTTGTCATAATTCAAGATAACTGTGTTGTAGAATTCGAGTAAGTTAGTCACGCAAGGACGTTTCCGTCTGAAACTATGCTGGCTATCATTTATCAAACGGTTACTTTCTAAATGATGTTCGATAGCATCTCTGATGATACTTTCCATTATTTTTCCTACGATTGAAGTCAAACTTATAGACCTATAGTTATTTGGTACATACATATACCAACGACTTTTTCCTCCTTACAAGGAAGCCAAAAACGGACATAAAATCCACTCCCACCCATTTCATCCCCACTTATTCCACTCCCACCCATTTCATTCCCACTTACTCCACTCCCATTCACCCCCTCCCTCTCTCTTTTCTTGGCTCCTCCTGGATGATGGGTCATCCCTGCATCTCGCCCACTGTCCTGGGTCAGGCGCAATGTAGCAAGACACAGTACATCAACTGCAAGGCTGCTTCATTTCATTTCATTGAGAACCCAGGGAGAAATTCCTTCAGGCTGCTTTAAAATATTCACATATACTCCCTCACCCACCCCCATTCCCTTCCATGCTTCACAGCATCATCCATACACAACCATTCTCCACTCACCCCTATCTTGTCTTCTCCCTTCCTTCCTCAACAGGCATCCTCCTCTTTCCTTTTACCCCATCCATCCATCTCATCCTTGGTTGTCCACTCATGTTCACTCCTTCCACACCTGTTTTACTAATCTTTCTGCACTCATTCTTTCCATATATCCAAAGCATCCCAATACTCCTTCATCAACCCTATCTCCCAACTCCCTTTTCACCCCTGCTCTCCTCCTCACCTCCTCATTTCTCACTCTATCCAGCCTCGTAACCCCTATCATGCTTCTCAGGCATCTCATCTCAAACACATTTAAACTCTTCCTCTCTTACATTCCATGTTTCTACCCCATACACTGCTGTTGGCACAATCACTTCATACCATCTCCTCTTATCATCCATTCCCAAAAGTATCTTTTTCATTACACTTTTTAGTCCACCAAGGCATTTACTTGCTTCTCTCAATTTACTTTCTAACTCCATCTCCACTCCTACCTTTCCTGCTACATTTGCACCCAAATATCTAAAGGTATCCACTTCCTCAGTCTCTCTCCTTTAATATTCACTTCCAATTTGCTGCCATATTCCCCTTGTACATGTCATCACCTTAGTTTTACATACATACATATACCAAAGGCTTTTTCCCCCTTACACACAACTTCCCAAACTCTGTCACTAATTTCCTTAATCTCTCCTCTGATCCTGCACTTACTAAAACCCACATCTCCCTTCCCAGTTTCATCTTCATCTACATTAACCTTGAAGAAACCTTCCACTCCACCACACTCTTACCTATCTTTTTACTAGCATAGCCACTCTTTTTCTTCCTTGTCCTCTCTTCACTCTTGACACCCTCTCACCTACATTCACAAACTCAAACTCACCCCTCCCTTTCAACTTAGTTTCACTCAATGCCAACACATCCATCTTTCTTCTCACAAACACACTTCCTATCTCCTTCCTTTTACTCTCATCTGTACTACATCCACACACATTTTCCTTCCCGACTTTCTCCTGAAGTTGGAACCAACAATGTTTTGCCTCTATTGTGACCCTGAAAGAGCATTGCTTCCCTCACTGTGTGTGGGTTTGAGCTTCTATCTCCATATGTACCATTTCATAAAATTATTTTCCATGATAAAAATGTAATTACAAAATTTAAGATTGATCAACTCTATGTACAAACAAATCAACAAACTGAAAGACAACACATTGCTGCATCGTAGACCCCCTGATATCCATCCCTCTGAATGCTCACTCTCTTGGGAGGACAGAATCCGCCTGGTCAGACTGTGGTGCTGCTACCATCCAGCACTTCAAAGTTACCAGAAGAGACTGAATGACTGCATCGCAGGTGGTCCAGGATGCAACACTTCACATTTTAGAAGACTGAATTGTACACAATCATGCATGCCAACAACACAAAATGCACTCCATAAGGTACTTGATAGAAAACCCTGTTTCATCCATGGTGTTTCTCAGGGAGATGGGACTGCTTGGCCAGTCAAGGGAATGCCAACAACAACAACTCTATGTGTTTTACCTATGTAGTGGAATATATTCACATTAAAACTATTGTGCAATTACATAAACTATAACTTACTACTTGTCTTGGGGAGACTCCATGATGTCACAACTGCCTGAAATCCATTCACATCATATCGACGAGGGTGGAACACGCCAGATACCATCCTGTAATGCAATGTTGATACAAGTTCAGCATAATGAGAATACATATCACTATACCAGGGTTTTTTTCACCCTTATAAGGAAGGTTGCCAAGACAAAAGGCACATAACCACTTCATCCCATTCCACTTCCATCCACCACCCTTTCTTCCATCTCACTTTAGATCCTCATAGATGAAGGGTCATCCCTGTCTCCTGTCCATTGCTCTAGGGCAGCAGCAATCCAACAAGACACAGTACATCTACAGTAAAGCTACTTCACTTAATTAGTAACCTCCCCCTCTCTGTCTCCTCATGCAGAAAATAGAGAAGATGAGGAGAAATCCCTTTGGGCTGCATCAAATTATCATTTACACATAATCTCTCCCTTCTCCCACCCCAACCCCCCATCCCTTGGATCACAGTATCATTTATACAAAATAAATCTCCACTCACTTCTATCTCCTGCCTTCTCCCTTCATCGGCCCTTTCTGCAACCTCCTTTTCCACCCCCACTCTCCTCCTCACTTCAACTGGGACATCCACATGAGAAAAAAACCTAACTCACATTTAAATCATATAATCTAATTTAAAATGACCTACTAATTAGTTAAATTTAACATCAATAGGCATTTTCATTAAGGTTGATGAGCCAATATGGCTCATGATAGAATGTGGCTTATGGTGCCATATTCACATCTCTTTGTGTCAGTGAAGTGTCATGGAACATGACAGTAACATGGTCAGCTATGTTTGAGTATTAAGATGTTGGTGTGGTGTTTTTGTTTTGCTCAGCTGGTTGTGTGGGTGAGTGGGATTGAGGGCTCTTCCATAAAAGTGGTTCCCCATCATTTTTAATTGGTATCTTCATGAAAAGGGTATCACTATTAATGAAGCACTCTTTTTGAATTTCTACACACTACAACCCCCATTCATACAGATTTTCTATTTTGGCATGCTTATCAATTTACAATATATCTACTGAAATTACTACTACACTATCATCATATCACCCATATATATAGCACCATATAACACCACCTATGTTTAGTACAAGTCTTGTTTATAATTTCTCTCTCCCTACCTGAGACCAATGATGAGTACCTGATTATGGTCCTAAATTGGACAGCTGAATCATATCAATACTATCCATTTTCAAAAATCTACAAACTCCCTCACCTCCAGTTGGAGGCGCAACCAAGGGGGGATACTGTAGTCGTATGTTGCTACAGTTGGTGAAAGTACTCATCAGTGAGAGAATGGATAGTATCAAGTAAACTCCAATTCTCTCATGACTTGTTTATTGGTAAAATAATGTAAGTATAGGTGAATTAAGCCGATGTCTTCTCGGCGAAACATAATTCTTTAAGCAAGAAGGACATAATACATATTTAGGAGCACCGTGAATAATTTGCTTTACGTAATACTATTTAGACATTATGGAATAATACATACATACACCAAGGCTTTTTCCCCCTTACCAAGGGAGGTAGCCAAAAAGGGAAAGGCATAAAAACACTCCCACCCATTTCATCCCTAAATACACTCCACACCCCTCCCACCCTCCCTCTCATCTGAGCACCTCCTGGATGACGCGTCATCCCTGCACCCTGCCCACCGCCCTGGGTCAGAAGCAGTGTCGCAGGACACAGCACATCCACAGCAAGGCCGCTTCATTTAATCGGCGACCCCCCTCTCCGTCCCCCCTTGCATATAAGGAGAGGACGGGGAGAAATCCCTTCGGGCTGCGTCAAAATTTACTCACACATACTACACCACCCCCCACCCCCCTGCCCAATCCTCCTCATGCAATCACACATCATCCATATACAACCATTCTACACTCACCTCTGTCTTCTGTCCTCTCCCTTCCTTCCTCAACAGACATTCCTCTCTTCCCCCAAGCCCCCTTCACCCCATCCATCCACCTCATCCTAGGACGTCCCCTCATGTTCACTCCCTCCACATAATACTACTAACATTTATAGATATTTACATATTGATAAGTGGAACATAAAAGAATCAACAATGTTATATTTCCATAATGCAAGTTCCAGTGGGGTGATAATTAATACAGAAATTAACTTATGGTGCACCTATTCTTACAGAAAACAAATCAAGACATGACCTTGCTACAATATCACCTGATGTAAGGATTGGACCCAAGAACTCCATCATCTTCAACTGCATTTCTTCCACCTTTTCGCACATGGAGGGCTGACAACTGGTGACTATTCCCCTACTACTACTACTACTACTACCAGCCAGTAAAATAGAAATAGTCCCACATTAATACAACAAATATAACATCTAAAGTTTCTTCCCAGAATGGTCTGAAAACTATTGGCAGCCACTGTGGGCCTGTGGGTTTCCAGTCAGTCAAATCTGAAGCAACGATTGTTAATATCTTCTTACCTTATCAATTACTTTATATGTCTGCTTTACTATTTTTTTTCAACCACATTAATTATTATCAAAACTCTTGTTTCCTCACCTGAATACAACACTTGAGCTCTGAGTAGTTACAGGTTCAGGCAAAGCTCCTCCACAAAACGATGCAACCAGATTCACATTTCTACACTTCTTTTTTATGGGTATTCCTTTCCCATCTTCATCATCTTCCCCTTCTCCCTCTCCACATTCTTCTTCCAGTATTTCTACCACTCCACGAATGCACTGTCCTAATGGGAGGAATTTTCAAATAACGAGTATTCTATAACCATGTCAAATTGTAAAAGCATGAAAACTTCCACACACAGTAGGCATTTCTAACATTTACAACCAATCTCACTACCTAATTGGGCTATGCACACCTCCTGGATGACAGTTCATCCCTGCATCCTGTCCACTGCCCTGGATCAGAAGCAGTGTTGCAAGACACAGCACATCCACAGCAAGGCCGCTTCATAAATTCGGCAACCCCCCTTCCCCATGTCTTCATGCATAAAAGGAGAAGACAGGGAGAAAATCCCATCAAGCTGCGTCAAATTTTTTCTCATACATACTTCCTCACCCCCCATACCCCATCCACTCTCCCTCATCCATCACATCATCATCCATACCCAACCCTTCTCCATTCACTCCTATCTTCTGTCCTCTCCCATCCTTCCTCAACAGACATTCCTCTCTTTTGTAATGCCCTTTTCACCCCCATCCATCCATCTCATCCTAGGACGCCCCCTCATAATCACTCCTTCCACCTCTGCCTTCCACACTTCTTTTACTAGCCTTTCTTCACTCATTCTTTCCATGTGTCCAAACCATCCTAATACTATTTCATCAACTCTATCTTCCAGTTCCCTTTCCAACCCTGTTCTCCTCCTCACCTCCTCATATCTCACTCTTTCTAGCCTAGTAACTTCTATCATACTTCTCATACATTTCATCTCAAACACATTCAAACTCCTCAGCTCTTCCTCTCTTATGTTCCATATTTCTGCCCAGTACAGTGCTGTTGGCACAATCACTCCTTCATATACCCTCCTCTTAGCATCCATTCCCAGATGTCTTATTTCTCATTACACTTTTTAATCCACCAAGGCATTTACTTTCTTCTCTCAATCTACATTCTACCTCCACCCCCACTCCTCCCTTTCCTGCCACATTCTCTCCCAAGTATCTAAAACTATCCACTTCCTCCAGTCTTTCACCCTTAATACTCACTTCCAGCCTCCTGTCACACTCTCCCCTTGTACATCTCATCGCCTTACTTTTGCCCCCACTTATCTTCAGCTTCCTTCTTTCACACACCTTCTCAAACTGTCACTAACTTCCTCAATCCCTCCTCTGATCCTGCTACAAGTGCAGTGTCGTCAGTAAACAACAACTGGCTTATTTTCCACTTTTCTCCATTTTCTTTAACCATCTCCAACCCCTGACCCACTACCCTCGCACCACCCCATCCATGTATAGATTGAACAGCCAGGGCGACATAACACATCAATATATCATTAAATAGCATTACAATACAAAAAATGCAAAGTTGTACCTGGGCTTGGTGGTTACTCTTTTAAACTCCAGGAAGCATACCACCAAACAACCTCAACACAACCTACAAGACACTTCCTCAAATATGACAATGTGCTCACCCTCCCTCCAAACACAATGTGCAAAACCATCCATTACCTCCCCTGATGCACACACAGTCTTCCTCAACTTCACTCCATCTACCTCTGCATTTCAGAATTTTTTTGCTGCCCTTTCTTCATTCATTTTTTTCGTGTGCCCAAACTATTCCAGTAACTGTTACTCTGCTCTCCACCTCCTCCCTTTTCACTCTATTCTTGTAAACCCCACCATGAATATTTTTTGAAGCTCTGCAAAGGGATTCGAACCCTGACCTGTGTGTGCATGATCACAAAGACAAGACACTAGCGACTGAGCTACGTGCGTCTTGACTTTGTGATTATGGACGCACAGGTCAGGGATTGAATCCCTTGGCAGAGCTTCTAAATATGTTCAATCTGTCTTAAACATACACAAACCCCACCATACCTCTTAAGCACTTCATCTTAAGCATATTCAGGCTCCTTTCTGCTCCCTCAAATTCCAAATCTCTGACCCATGCAGTGTTGTGAATACAATCATTCCACCTGTGGTGGAGGTAAAAGAATTCTACCACCATGTTCTAATGCATGTCATAACAGGAGACTAATTGCCATAGATTGAGTTATTTGGGAGCCTGCATTCTGTATTATCCTCTTACAAAACTTCAAGCCTAACAAGTAAAACTGGAAAATTTACAAACCTTTGTCATTGGCTCTTGGCAAGCTAAAGCTGGTAAAGTTGATTGAAAGGGTGGATTCCTTGAAACCCTGTATTCTCCATAAACAAATACTGTCATCAGCATAATGATACGGAAAGCCAGGGGAGGATATAGTCACTGATGTGTTTGGAGACAACTTTATGTTCTGTTAAGGGAAAATAAGTAAATCCTGTCAGATCATATTCTATACACTCATTTCAAACATGAATACACATTGAGATATCAAATAATTCCGACTGTTGTCCCGGATTCGAACCAAGGCTCGTGTGAATACGATGCCGACGCTTTACCACTAGGCTATTGGTTGTCTAAAATTCTTCAACCTGGGAATGAATCTACTCCTGAGGAATTGAGTCAACTACTAACTGCCATCTGTACTTAGATTTTACTATGAACTTACAACACAGGTATCTTCGTGGTTAAACTGGTATGTTTCCTTTGTGGACTTTTTGTCATTGTCATACCTGAGATTTATCATATATGCAGTTCCTCTTCCTCCTCATAAAGAGGGTGAACAAGTGAAAGCAAACACTCATTTCACAACTAACTACAATCCATTTAACACCCCTACCATTGCAGCACCTCATGAATAAAGGGTCATCCCTGACCCCACCCCATAACAGATTATTAATCCTTTTAATATGGCTACTGTTAAACTATCTTATTATGTTCCATGGTACCTTTGGGAATGAACAGTTAAAGCACACAATCTAAAGGTCCTATGTCAAAATGAGTGCAGATGAATATCAAGCTATCTATATAACAAGGGCTTCTTCCCCTTTATAAGGAGATAGTCAAGTCAAAGGTAAGCTCCCACTACCATCACACCTTTGTTACCTTCATATCAAGAGTGATGGATGGGAATGGAAATTGTGGGAGTGGCATTTGACATGGTTACCTTCCTTATAAGGAGAAAAAGCTTCTCTTCTATGTGATGACACCTACGTAGGCATCAGGAGGCACGAGTAGGTATATGAGAATGCCGGTGTCGGCATCTTAATTATACTTATTTTGTAGTTATAGCTGAGTGACCCCCAAATTCTGTGAACTGGCTTGACCACGTTTTCTGTGTTTATTATTACTCAGTGAAAGAAAATGGATAATATAGCAGTGACTTTATATTTTATAATACGAGTATTGTGGTGCATTAATCATCATACCTCAGGCATCCAATGACGTGAGCGAGAATTTGACTTGTATTAAAAATGTTAAAAACAAATAAAATAAAAGTAACCAAATGTACTAACACTATTACAGGTTCCGCATCTTAACCCGAAGAAAGCAGTGCATTTGGACAGCTTACTACTAATTCTTGCTTCACTGCAGTGTAAAGGTGTGGGTTCATATCCTGAGCAGTGTAAATACCATCTGCGCCCCATGAAAGACTCTGAGGGGTCAGATGAGGCTTCCTTTAAACCTCCTTTCTCTCTGGTTGCATTAGGTTTAGCTTTGAAAACTCTGAAAGAAAAACAGAATATATGTAGCACCCTGTTCAGGGTACTGAATAAATTTTATATAGTCAATATTTTTTAATATAGCTCTTTTCCTGTTTACTACAGTCATATGCTGCTTTCATCCAGGAGGTGCCAAGATAAGAGGGAGGGAGGAGGGTGGACGGGAGTGGAATATATAGGAAATGGAACGGGTGGGAGTGGTTTCTATGCCTTTTTCTTTTTGGGTACCCCCCGTGTAGGGGGAAAAAGCCTTTGGTATATGTATGTATGTATGTATATGCTGCTTTCACTTTTCATTTTTTTTTCTGCTAGGCTTTCCTCAATCATTCTTTTCATATGCCTAAAACACTTGAGCATTCTTTGATCTACCCTTGCCATCAGTAAAGATAATCACATCAAAAGCTGATAAAGTGAGATTTAGGGTCTGATCCACTGGCTAAGTACCAAAAAAAAAGTAAAGGTGTTGACGAGATTTAAAGACAACAGGCAAAGAGATGATTTTTTTCAAACACGTCTCACAAGATCAACCGTATGCTCCTAATGCTGATCTATGTGCTATATACAAATGTATCACAGTGAGGAAAATCACCTACCTTTCAAAATGGGTAAAACCCATATACCTACAAATAACACCAGCTGCAAAACGAAGCTGAACAGGGGAAATGGACTTCTCTACAAAGTCACCGGAATCGGAGTTCCTACGAATGCGAGGCAAACCCTTCACAAGTCCTGTTGGCACAATAAGAATTAAATTAAATAAAACTTATACAACAGAAGAGCTATAATGCCAATATAATTTCCATGATAAGCTTACCATTTACAACTCTGTTAATATTGTATAATCTACTCTTGGGGCAGTGGGAAGGTTTTGCCCTTGTGACGTAGAGTAAAAGGTTACATTTTATACTCACACTGCATCAGCCAGTCAAGCAACATCACATTACTTTTATAACCTATTTTCTCTTTAATCTATCTACTCTTGGGGCTGTGGGGAGGTTTTGCCCTTCTGATGTAGAGTAAGAGGTCACATTTTATCCTCAAGCTGCCTCAGCCAGTCAACCAGCATCCCATTATGTTTATAACCCCTTTTTCTCTTTAATCTATCTACTCTTGGGGCTGTGGGAAGGTTTTGCCCTTGTGATGTACAGTAAGAGGTTACATTTTATCCTCACGCTGCCTCAGCCAGTCAAGCAACATCATATTATTTTTACATACCATTTTCTCTTTAATCTAGCTAAACAAACCAATTTCCCAGGGGTGACAAGAGCAACTCCCCCTTCTCGGTTGCCCGACCCACTTATGGACACTTATGACTGTGCATTTTTTTTTTTTATTCATTCATGTATTTATCTATTTATTCATTTATTTATCTATTTATTCATTTATTTATCTATTTATTCATTTATCTATCTAACCTAATTATCTATTTATTTATGAATCATTTATCTAATCTATTTATCAATTTATTTATTGGTGGAAGGTGAGTTGTGAATGGAGGATAGATGGAGAAAGAGGAAAAAGGACAGAAGTTGGGAGGGGCTTAGAGTAAACTGCTTAAATGAGAAGGAAAAGAAGGAGTATAAGATGAAGGTCTGAGGAATGGGAGAGAGTGAAGGATAGAGTAGAACTAGGAGTGGAGGAGGAATGGGGATGGTTCAAAGATGGCCTGTGGAACAAGGACGATGGGAGGACATAGAAAGAAGGGTAGTGAGTGGTGGGATGATGAAGCAAAGAAGGTTATAGAAGAGAAGAAGCAAGCCTTCATAGATTGGTTACAAATAGGATGAGAGAACCATGTGAAAGGTACAAAGAAAAGAGAAAAGAAGTAAAGCATATGATAAAGGAGGCAAAGAGAAGAGCAGATGTGAAACGGGGTAAGAGTATGACAGAACATTTTGAAAGTAATAAAAATATGTTTTGGAAGGAAATTAAGAGTGGGGGAGGAGGTGAATCAAGTAGAAAAGAATAGTGTGGTTTGAATGTGGTGAAATGGTACAGGTGTACAGTTGGCACCCTGGAACGGGGTCGAAGGTCACCATCTAGGAGGGCAAATGGGCATTGGCTGGTGTGTGGTACCATTGCATATGTGAATGTGTATGGGTGAAGGAACAAGTGATCGAGACAGAGTATAAGAAAAATGTAGATAGTATTTAGCTAGCGTAGGATTAGGTAGCAATACCTAATGAAATATCTACTATGCATTTACTAGCAATTCATCAACAGAAGTCCGGTGAACCTTTAGACAAGTTTTTGAGAGAACCATGTAAGTTAGGTAAAAATTGTAACCTAAAAGCGGTTAGTGCAGAACAGTTCATGGAAGAGTTAATCAGTGATGCCTTTATTAATGGTCTAACCTCACCTTTGATTCACCAACATCTCTTAGAAAATAAAACTTTAGATTTACAGGTGGCTTATGATCAGGCATATTCTTTAGACTTAGCTCAGTGCAATTCCAGCTCTTACAGTCCCATAACTCCTCAGTTTGTGCACACCACTGCTGTGGTGACCCCTGATCATGCACAGACACCATGGGATGATGCTGTGAAGAATAAGCCTATGTCTGAGGATTGTGTGACAACTGCTGAAGATCAGGTATTGGCAGCCACTCTATCTGTGAAGAGTAGATGTTTCTGTGGAGGACTATGTCATAGGCATACTATTTGCCCAGCTCGAAATTCTACCAGTAATAAGTGTGGTAAGAGAGCCATTTCACTCATGTGTGTATCCAAGGTGCCAGTACCTACAGGTAAGAACCCTACAGCTACTATGTTTGACTCCTCCCAGCTATCGGTCCTTGCCACTATCTCTGGCACCACTTTCCCTGAGAGCCTCCAACTAGAGGCCAACTGAACAGCAATCAATGGGCAAAAGTTAACGACACTTGTTGATTCCTGCAGTAATGACAGTTACATAGATGAGGAAGTTGCACGGGAATTGAAACTTCTAATACATTGAACCAATAAGATGTCACTCTAGCTCAGATATTGTTGCACACTAACTCTCATGGTTATGTTGAAGTTGATTTAACGGTACATCTTATCAGACAAACTTACTCATCCATTCATCTTCCACTAACGAGGGATTTGTGCTGTGACGTACTACTTGGCCAGGACTTTCAAAAACAGCATCAGTGTGTAGCCATTGAATGTGGTGGACCAAAACCTACATTCAAATTACCTGGTACTAACTCATATTGTTCTCTGGTAGCGGCCGCTGTACATGAGCCTTCCCTTTTCCAACATTTGTCACCTAACTGTAAGCCCATTGTCACTAAGTCGAGATGTTACGGTAAAGATGACAAGGAATTCATTGAGATGGAAATGAACAGTCTGCTTGCTGAGGATATTATTGAAAATAGCTTACCCCCATGTGAGAGCCCAAGTTGTAGTAGTGAAGGATCTAATGAATTGACATAAGAAGAAGATGCGTGTTGATTACTCACAAACTGAATCTATACACACAACTAGATGCTTATCCACCGCCAAGAATCAACAGTATAGTGAATGAACCCTCAACATACTACGTGTTCTCAACTTTTGACTTGAAAAGCGCATATCACCAAATTCCGCTGAAAGAATCAGACAAGAAATACACGACTTTTGAGGCCAATGGATGCCTATATCAGTTTTGTAGGGTTCCTTTCCGAGTGGCAAATGGAGTAACAGTCTTTCAACAAACCATGGATAAGCTTGTTAAAGAATTCCATATCTTAACAATATCACTATCACTGGCTGTACTCAAGAACAACATGATCATGTGTACAACATTTTCTTAAAGTCATCAATAATAGAAACTTCACACTCAATACTTCTGAGACTATTAAGTCTGTGTGCTCCATTAATATCCTTGGTTACTGTGTAGGAAATGGGGTTATAAAGCCTGGTCCTGGGACTTCGTCCACTACAGGAACTCCCACTCCCTACGAGTCGGGGATCTTTGAAGAGAGCCATGAGTATGTTTGCTTACTATGCCAAATGGATACAAGATTTTTCAACCAAGGTTCGACCACTAGCAAATGCAAAGAAATTTCCTTTAGATGAAGAAGCTTTACAGGCTTTCAATTAGCTCAAGTTAGAACTTGAAAGAACAAAGTTATACTCGGTGGATGAAAACTTGCCTTTCGAAGTCGAATGTGATGCTTCTGAAGTAGCTATCTCAGCTGTACTTAACCAGGGTGGGAGACCAGTGGCTTTCACGTCTAGGACTCTACAAGGAAGTGAAATGCGTTAACACATTGTAGAAAAGGAGGCCATGGCCATAACTGAAGCTGTCTATAAATGGGGTCACTTCCTTGCCAGACAACATTTTGATCTAATTACTGACCAGCATTCTGTAGCCTTCATGTTCAACAACCAGAAACACACCAAGATCAAGAATATGAAGATCCAGGAATGGTGGATGGATCTCGCTGCCTTCAGTTATACAGTACATTATTGCCCTGGTAAAGAGAATGTGGTTCCTGATGCTTTCTCTCAACCCTTCTGTTGTTTTACTGTCTTTGTATCATCTACTCTTGCTAAACTACATGAGGGTCTATGTCACTCCGGAGTGACTCGCCTGTTGCACTTCGTGAGATCTAAGAACCTTCCCTTTTCTACTGAGGATGTCAGGAAGGTTTGTGCTTCCTGCAAGGTTTGTGCAGAGATAAAGCTGACATTCTAAAGACCTCAAGAAGGAAAACTTAAGGTAACTCAACCAATGGAGAGACTAAACATCGACTTCAAAGGACCTCTTCCAACTGCCTCACGTAATCCCTATATACTTACTACGGTAGATAAATATTTCCATTTTCCTTTTGCATGTCCCAATATGAATACGACAACTGTAATCAAATGGCAGGAACAAATATTTAGTCTATGTGGGATGCCTAAATATATTCATTCTGATCTAGGAACATCATTCATGTCTAAGGATCTCAAAACCTACCTCACACAAAAAGGGGTTGCTACAAGTTGAACTACTCCATATCACTCAATTGGCAATGGACAAGTGGAACAGCTCAATGGTATTACATGGAAGGCAATCCAATTGGCCCTCAAGTCACAGAATCTTCCCAATCAGCATTGGGAATGAGCACTTACTGATGTACTGCACTCTTTTAGATCCCTTCTGTCTACTTCTAATGTCACACCACATGAACATTTCTTTGGTTTTCCACATCTCTCTTCTTCTGGAAGCTCTCTACCCACATGGCTCATGACACCAGGTCCAGTATTATTGAGAAGATTCGTTAGAACAAACAAAAACAAAACTCTGGTTGATGAAGTCAAACTACTGGACGTTAATCCAACTTATGCTAATATTAGACATCAGGATGGACGGGAGTCAACAGTTTCTGTTCATGACTTGGCTCCTTATCCCAAGAACCAGATTAACTACTCCCCCCTGCTGGAAATCAGGAATAATCCTCTTCTACATTGTCACCAGAACCTGTACCTACAGCAACACTCCTAGAAGTTCCAGAGAACACCGAATTTCGCCAAGAGGCTGCCATAGAGGTAAGTGCAACAACACCTCTGGCATGGAGGTCAACCTATGTGTTAAAGTCTCCGGACAAATATGGATGGGATGTACTGTGTCTTGCTGCATTGCTTCTAACCCAAGACAGTGGGCAGGATACAGGAATGACCAGTCATCCACAAGGAGCAAAGATGAGAGGGAGGAAAGGGTGGTGGAAGGGAGTGGAATGGGTGGCAGTGGGTGTGTGCCTTTTTACTTGGCTACCTCCTGCCTTTTTCTTTTTGGCTACCTCCCTTGTAAGGGTGAAAAAGCCTTTGGTATATGTATGCATGTACCTCCTTTATATAAGGGAAAAGCCCTAGATATATAGATAATTTTTTTTACCACCTTCTACTATTTTTCATTTTTGTTGTCTCCCCTTTACCACACCTTGGACTCCAGCTCTTCTTTTCATTGTGTTCCTGTGGTGGAGGAGGACAAGAATGCCATCATGTTTTCATGTGTTGTAAGAGGCAAATAAGAAGGCAGAGCAAAGGACCTGTTATTTACTATTCTGCATTTTCCTTTTCACTGATTACCTAAATCCCTTCAAACTCAGACAACATAAATATGCAAAACGTTCCTTCCTCTACATTACTTCTGCAAAACTACTCTCCTTACATCACCGAGCTACTTTCACAAAGATATAAATATGCAAAACGTTCCTTCCTCTACATTACTTCTGCAAAACTACTCTCCTTACATCACCGAGCTACTTTTACAAAGATATAATAAAGTACCTATTCGAAAACCAGCCTGATTCACCTCTTCTTCCTTGTCCAACTCCATTACCATATGGTCAGATGTATCTTCCTGGAGTTCCTCATCTCTATCCAAGGGCCTGCAATAAAGCAAGTAGGACTCTAAAATATCTAAATATCAGTTCCAAATACTTTTCCCAACTTCTTGTCACTCTCAAAACCTGTTATTACTCTCAATACTCTGTTTTGTAAAGTCTACAGAAAATCTATGTTTGTTTTGTCTATTGTTTGGAACCACATTGTGAAAGCAAAGTCGAGGGAGGTTTTTATATGTGTGAAGACTGTAATTAGAATCGCTTTCTGGTGTCCAAAGCAAGTGCCCGTAATGGATTTTTGATGGTTTATTTACTTATTCATTTTCACTATCAGATCTTCAATTTGTTAGGTGAAAGTTACAAAAACACATACACATTCAGATCACAATCAAACACTCCAAGAACAACCCTTATATTTCATTCTCATCCTGACTATTTCAGACATCAACCCTTCCAAGAAATTCTTCCCAAGACAAACAATAACCACGTTGACATGAATGTATGCACGCTATTACTCAACACTGAAACAGTACATAAAATATACCTATCAACACCCTCAAATTGCCGCAGATGCAGTCACCACTCAGAAGACACAGAACTCTAGAAAACAGCATATTTCTTCCTCGAGCAACTTTTGAGCCAATATGGTGGCCATCAGGTCTCCTGCATGAAAGACCTGGACAACAGCTTGAATGATTGTTTTACATTATTTAGAAACATGACTGGTGCCAGCCCTGATCCCAGTGAGACACAACTTGTTGCATCTTTTGTAAAGATAACATACACATCACAAATTCAATCACAAGTTGAACAGTTTTATCGTGAAGACAAAATTCTGTTGCATACAAATATGCTTTTTTGATTATGTTAATTATATATATAAAAAAAAAATTGTATACAACAGATTTTTGTGGTCCTAGAATGAGATGGATGGATGGGGTGAAGGGGGCTTTGGGGAAGAGGGGAATGTCTGTTGAGGAAGGATGGGAAAGGACAAGACAGGGGTGAATGGAGAATGGTTGTATATGGATGATGTTGTGATGCATGAGGTGAAATAGGTGGGGGGATGGGGGCTGAGGTAGTATGTGTGAGCAAAATTTGACGCAGCCCGAAGGGATTTCTCCACGTCTTCTCCTTTTCTGCATGGGGGGACAGAGAGGGGGGTTGCCGATTTAATGAAGTGGCCTTGCTGTGGATGTGCTATGTCTTGCGACACTAACTCTGACCCAGGGCAGTGGACAAGGTACAGGGATGACCTGTCATCCAGGAGGTGCTAAGATAAGAGGGAGGGTGGAGGGGGGTGGAGTGTATTTAGGGATGGAATGGGTGGGAATGGATTTATGCCTTTTTCTTTTTGGCTACCTCCCTTGTAAGGGGGAAAAAGCCTTGGTATATGTATGTATGTATAAATATGTATAATAAATTTACTCCTTACCATGCAGTAACATTTTCACTGGTTCTAAATCCAAAGTAACCACCTTCTTTCCCAATGTCTTTTGCCAACGACTTATCATTCTGTAACCAATAAAAAAATTAAATAAAACAATAAGAAAAGTCTAAAAAAAAAAGTGTATGAAAGACGATATATCTACAACATATTTCTGATAACTCTTCTAGATATAGAATAATGCCAACTTCTACAAATATAGTTATAACTCAACCAATACTAACCTCCTTATAACTAGTGTCCAGTGTTTGAATTAGGGGGTGTTACTTGAATTTTGTTTATATTCCCATTTTCATTCATAAACTCCCATACCAAATCATGTAAGCATATTACATGACAGTGTCACACAGTTTTGCTTACCAAAATTTTGTCAAAATTATGTATTTCTTTACATCCTTCATGCTTGTAGATTTTTCAGTTTGTTCTCATGATCTCATGACTCCCTTTTATCACAAACTTAGATATATCTTCTGTACAGTGTACTGATTTCTTGTAACACATGAGTATATGCAAACTACTTACATACCTGCATATGCTCTGATGGGTAGCAAAGTGGGTCCCCAGACTGGAGGTCCCGTACGACACCACCACCATATTGTGAGAGGGAAAACCGATAACTTTCAACCTGTAGAAACTGGGAGTAAAAATAGTAAAATCTATGATAAATATAAACATGAGGCTATGCAACAATCAATGCAGGCCAATGCACCAATTACTTAATTGTAGTATTGAATACAAGTAGGGAGTTATGTTCATGGGGTCTAAACAACAAGATATATGAGGAAAGATTAATGAGACTGGAACCTCCCATTTTAGAAAAGCAAAAAGAGACATGATAATGATATCTAAACTGGAAATATGTTCAAAGTAGGCTGAAAAGAATTATTGGCACAACAAAAAGGATCAACAAGAGGTCAGAATAAAAAAAATTGATAGTGAAAGCAGTGAAGGGCTGTCCGGCCTGACAACCAAACGTGTTCGAGTCAAATTCTAAATTATATTTTTGTGCATGAAATAAATTGTAAAGAAATCCAAAATCTTCTCAGTTCACCTATAAAAGAAACAATTCTCCAAGTCTCATGACCTTGATTTAACTATAAATAAAGAATATGCATTGATATATTGCAATACATTTATTTATTTGACTGTCAATTTTCTTTTTGGGTAGGGCGATTTTTTATGTATGAATCTTTGTCATTTTTTCGTCAATTTTTTGCTGGGTGTCTAATATATAGCTTTGTAATATACACACATTATATAACAATTATGAAAAACTTTGGTCCTACAGAGCAATTTGGTGGAGTAGGACCAGATAAAATATAAGAACAATAAAAAAAATAATAAATCTGAGACCTTAAGTGTAGTACCCCACAGTGCTAACCACTGCATCAGCAAGCCATGTCTGTGTTCTTGGATTGGTCTCAGCATTTTGTTTTGTGTATAATTATATATATAAATGAATAAATCAGTTTGACACCGTAAGTGTAGTATCCCACAGTGCTAACCACTGCATCAGCAATTCTGTGTTCTATGATTGGGCTCAGTGTTTTGCTTTGAGTGACCCTTAGTTTGGGATATTGTGTGTACGAGATAGGTGTTACTAATACCAATCTTACAAGTCCAGCATTGACTTAATTAAGTTCATGTACTTTTTGTATCTTTGCTTGTAGTTGTTAGTTATTGCCTTGTCCTAATTCTCTCACGAGGGGATACAATGAGCATATTCAACTTGTATCAAGTGCCTGTACACTTCCATGATGATGATACTGTATAATAACGAATTGCCCTAAATATAATCTCCACAAAATACATCAGTCATCACTGTCAAAATCTGAATACTTGTGACCAGTCATATCCCTACAATATCTGGTAAAGTTCAGCTTTTGGTTCACCCTAGTTACATTTTTTTTAACAAGTTATGGTTATTCACCGGAAAGATTCACTGTTACTTTGGTATACACCGAAGCATGGCAGTCCGAGAGCAGATTTTTTATTACAGTGCAGCTTATGCCTCGGTTACAAATAATTACGAGGTTTAAAATGAACATACATTGCACATAATGCAATAATGCCCTAAGTTAACTGTATAGTTCATTCATAAAGTACCACGAAGGCATCCACAATGTTTAATGTCTTTACTATACGTATTTTCTTTCACTCACCGATGATAACAGGAATAAAAAATGAGACAAGGACTGCATAGTCTTAGAATCGTCCACCCCGACACTGTTTTTCAACTGTACGGTTGTTTACAAACTGCGTTTAAGCAAATTGTAACAAAAATATCATAAAGGTGTCCTCATGTTAGCCTCAAATCCAATGTTAACATGTTTTCGCCAATATTTAAAAATTTTACGCATTATGCAGAAAACAAGAAGCAATATTTCAATTACCCATGTACACGTGGTACGCATGCGCTGTGGCGAATGTATCTTGTTGTTGTATACACGAAAATAGGAACACTCATTAACTCCCGGTTCTTACTTACTATACAATTAATCATACCTAATATCAAATTTATATGCACATAGTTTAAGTATTAGTAATTATTAATGGCAAAATGTATAAATATAACAAATGCTGTTGGCGAAGACTCGTCAACGTTACACGATGACTGACAGAGCGGCACACTACTAGAAAACAAAACAATAACTAAAATTAATATTAAGCGTAATATACGTTCCCTGGTACATGTAAAGACAACTTTCTATCTCTTAAGGCGTAACAATGTTGATGCTGTGTTTACACACAAAAAAAAAAATAAAGAAAGTTGTTTCCGAGGACCTGGGAGTTATCTTAACCAAAGACATGTCCCCAGACAAATATGTCGTATAAACAAAATAATCTGAGAAACCTACAATTTGTTAAGATCAATAAAAGTGGCTTTTAATTATTTGGATGAAGAAATTGTAAAGAAAATACTGGTCACACTGATAAGACCAAGACTGGAGTACTCAGCGACACTATCGACACCCAGTGAGGAAAATAGAAAGAATCCAAAGAGCAACGGCAAAGATGGCACCAACACTTCCAAAACTGATATAAGAGCAAAGATTGTCTAAACTGGAATTACCAACCCTGAACAAAGAAAAGAAAGAACTGATCTGTTGGCCATGTATAGAATAATGAAAGGCATGGAAGTCCTTGATAGAGAAGACTTATTAAATTGGGACAGAAGAAAAACAAGGGGACATGAAAAGAAACTCAAAAAGGACGGTTGTAGAAGAAATTTGAAGAAAAAAAATCCACACTATAGTGGATGTCTGAAACAAATTGGACGAAACAATAGTGTGAGCAAACACCATACGTGAATTTAAGAGCAAACTAGATATTGCGAGATACAAAGACTGGATACCACGAGCATAGCTCCCCTTCCCATACAATACAACTAGGTAAACACACGCAGGCACATAAACTAGTGGCATCATTGATAGAGTTCCCGGATTCAAGTAAGACGGTCCGAGTTCGACCCTTGCCCAGGACAGAGATAACTTCACTATCGCTGCGCTGCGGGTTGTTACTCCAACTCTCGTTGCCGGGGAGTTGTGTATGAGTCTGCGTGTAAGGTCACAACATTGCCCATAGATCAGTTATATAAGCTCTCATACGGGAGGGGAATAGCTGTCGATCACGAGTCCAACACGTGATCCAAGACCGTGGTGGTGAATCACACACGAAACAATATTGTGTGCGAGTATGGGCAAAGGTGACGTAGGGAGTAATTGACACTCAGTGTGGCTTAGGCGCTTTATTCAGTGGATACTTGTACATCGGCCTATGGACTGACATGGCGCGGCCCCCCACGTGTATGTGTGTGTGTGGGGGGGGGGGTACCGACCGCGAAGGCCTAGCGACGACCTACTGAACAGAAGGCACACTGAATGGAATATCAGACGATGACTGACTGAGTCGGCTGATTGGCTTGTCCGCTCTTTTTTATTGATTGCAAGTATATACAAGAAAAAAAAACTTGCGCGGGTCCCAACTCGAGGTCTAAAAGACTTAAAAAAAAAAACATTATACTACGAGTATGTGCTGTCAGCCGGCTTTCCGGTACTCTCTTGCTTCCCAGTCTGAAGTGTCTCTTGCGGTAGTCTATGCCGTCCGGGATCCCAGGTAAAGATGACCAATCGCCATTGCTGTAAGAAAAAAAATCATGGTGAGCGGATATACTTTCTAGTGTACAGGTTATATACTCAGACTCCAGTGTATAGTCATAAGATGAAAGAGAGAGGGAAAGAAAGAAAGTATGGAGGACATCATATAGGAGGTGACACATCCATTAGGCGTCCAAGTCTGTACGGGTTGAGTACGCCCAACAGACTCCTCACTAGTCCCTCTGATGAATTGGTGGAACCACTTCACCGCTGTTATTGTTGTTGTTTTTGCATTTAGTCCCAGCGGAGCTAGCCGATTTAGGGACTGGCTCTTAGATTTCGAGTGACTTAATAGAAATATGTGTTGTTTCCGTGGAATGCAGGTTTTAACACTCGCGTGTATGGGTGTATACATGAGTTGTATTTACGCCGATTAAGGGAAGGAGCAGGCATGATATATACCCAGGCCTTATCTGACGCCTTGACCAGATGCGACCTAATTGGATTGACACATTCTAACCTTCGGGCGGCGAGTCAGGTCAGACTACCATCCAACTCTAACTTTGCACCTACAAGCATGTGTCGGGTACATGTGTACACCACACGAGATACACCACGAGCATAACTCCTCTTTCCGTATAATACAACTGGGTATATACACATGACTCGATGGCGCAGTGGTAGCGATCGCGGCCGCCACTACAGCGGTCCGGGTTCAAATCCTACCCAGGGCTGAAATAATTTCAGTATCCCTGCGCTGCGAGTCGTTACTCCATCTCTCGTGGACCGGGAGTTGTGTGTGTGTGTGTGTGTGTGTGTGTGTGTGTGTGTGTGTGTGTGTGTATGTATAAATATATATATATACATATATATATATATATACACACATATATATATATATATATATATATATATATATATATATATGTCTAAACAGAAATGTAGTAGCACATTTGTATATAACACGCAAGAAACCCGGAGTCGGAGAAAATAAACTTCGAATGAAAAAGGATTCTATATTTCGGCTACC
>NC_134785.1:59156907-59169407 GCF_046742065.1 Oratosquilla oratoria | reverse complement strand
ATCAAACCTCAAAATCTAGCGAAACGAGGAAGGTAGATGATATAGATAAATCTAAAAAAACTTGTATTTTGCCATTTTTTCTCTTTCTCAAGACGATTCCGAACATTGTAGCTGTTATTGACATCAATTCTGCTCAGAAAGCATTGTATTACGACTATGAATTAGAAAGGGAAAATAGGGGGAAGGAGAAAGAAATGTCGACAAAATGAAAAGAAGAGAAGGAAAACAGTCATGCAGACTAGCGCAAAGATAAACTGTTTGCATAGTCAAATGCATTGTCAACGTGGAGTGGAAAGACTTTCCTTTTATGGTATGAAGGAAGCGGGTAAAGGGAAAGGAGAGAGAACGAGTAGGGAAGAATGTACAGGAGGGAAAGAAAAAAAAGGGGGGGGGAGGCAGGTTGTAAGAAAGAAGATGGAGGTCTGGCTAAGTAATGATAGAAAACGGTGTTATCAAATACAATCGAAGTCATACAGCAGGAAAAATGTGATCACCTCACATGCATACCGAATCACCCTTATTTCGCCAAGTTGTTTTGCCAAATTCCCATTTCACCAAATGCAAAATTCCTATTTCGCACAAAAAATTATTTTTGACAAATTCACATTTCGCCAAATAATTTCGTCAAATTCACATTCAAGTAAATTCCTATTTGGCTAAATTCATTGTTTGCCTTTTTTGCCGTATTCCCATTCAGGCAAATAGTTTTGTTAAATTCCAATTTCGATAAATTCCCACTTCGCTAAATTTCTACCTCGTCGACACAGCCTATTAATTTAACCGACGGGTCTTTGGCGAAATGTCTTTATTAGAGGATTTGGGCGAAATGGGGCGTGACCATGTAGGTATGTACTGTGCGCTTTGTCTTGTATTGTTACCCTCCGAAGCCTGCGAGGTGCAGATCGGCTGGGAGCCGCTCAGTGGGGAAGACTTGCATTGCGTAATCGCT
The DNA here is from genome assembly GCF_046742065.1 of Oratosquilla oratoria. NCBI lineage: Eukaryota > Metazoa > Arthropoda > Malacostraca > Stomatopoda > Squillidae > Oratosquilla > Oratosquilla oratoria. The sequence goes on along the minus strand of NC_134785.1, from coordinate 59,168,458 downwards.
ACCTGATGAAGGTCCTTCCGCCTTCTGCTGCCCCAGTTTCGGCCCACATCGGGGAAGCCTGCTCGGGAAGGCCTGACTGGATCCGGGAAGCTTCTCGAAACCTCATGAACGACGCGGTCGTTTAAAATACATAAGCATACCACAGACACCACAAGGGCATTTTAACTTATTGACAATTATAGCATGATTATTTACACTATTACCGAGAGCACAACAAAAGGCACCAGTAATGATATTCATGATGATAATGATGATAATAATAATAATTATAATAAAAATTATAATAATAATAATAATAATAATAATAATAATAATAATAATAATAATAATAATAATAATAATAACAATAACAATAATAATAATAATGATAATGATAATAATAATGATAATGATAATAATAATAGTAATAATAATAATAATAAATAATGATAATAATAATAATAATAATAATAGTAATAATAATGATAATGATAATGATAATAATGTGACAATAATGATTTTAATAATAGAATGACAGTAATAATAATCTTAGTAATAATGATAATAACAACAGTAATAATAATAGTAATAATAATAAGTGATGTTAATTATAATGATAATAATAATGGTAACAATAATAATAATAATGATAATAATAATAATACATACATATATCAAAGGTTTTTTCACATTACAAGGGAAGTAGCCAAACAACAGGGCATAAAATCCACTCCCACCTATTCCATCCCCACATACTCCACTCCCATTCATCATCCTCCCTCCTTCTTTTCTTGGCTCCTCCTGGATGACGGGTCATTTTACATCTCGCCCAATGCCCTGGGTAAGAAGTAATGTTTCAAGACATAGCACATCGCAAGGCCGCTTCATTTAATCGGCGACCCCCACCCTCTCCGTCCCTTCATGCAGAAAAGGAGAGGACGGGGAGAAATCTTTTCGGGCTACGTCAAAATATCATTCACACACACTCCCTCACATTCATCCACCACCCCCTCCCTTCCATGCATCACATCATCATCCATACACAACCATTCTCCACTCGCCCCTATCTTCTGCCTTCTCCCGTCCTTCCTCAACAGTCATTCCCCTCCTTTCCCAATGCCCTTATTACCCCATCCATCCATCTCATCTCATGTTCACTCAATTCACCTCTGTCTTCCACTCCTCTATTAATAATATTTCTTCACTCATTCTTTCTATATGTCCAAACTATCTCAATACTCTTTCGTCAACCCTATCTCCCAACTCCCTTTTCACCCCAGCTGTCCACCTCCTCGTTTCTCACTCTATCCAGCCTAGTAACCTTTATCATACTTCTCAGGAACTTCATCTCAAACATATTTAAACTCTTCCTCTCTTATGTTCCATGTTTCTGCTCCATATAGTGCTGTCGGCACAATCACACCTTCATACAATCTCCTCTTAGCATCTATTCCCAAATGTCTATATTTCTCATTACTCTTTTTAATCCCCTAAGGTATTTACTTGTTTCTCTCAATCTATAATCTACCTCCACTTCCTTCCGTCCCTCTCCCTTGATACTCACTTCTAATCTGTTGCTATATTCTCCCCTTGTACACCTTATCACTTTACTTTTCCCAGCATTTATCTTCAATTTCCTTCTTTTGCACAACTCAAATTTCGTCACTCTCTTAATCCCTCTTATGATCCTGCTACAAGCGCAGTGTTGTCAGTAAACAACAACTGGCCTATCTCCCATTTTTCTCCGTTTTCTTTAACCATCTCAAATCCCTGACCCCAATACCTAGCGTTTACCTCTCGCACCACACCATCCATGTATAAATTGAACAACCAGAACGACATAACCACTCATTCTCTCGATTTCTAATTCTAACACAGGCACTACTACTCTCGTAAAAACTCTTCAATGCTCTTAACAGATTTCCTCCTACCCCATATATCTGCAATATCTCCCACAGTGCCTTCCTGTCTACCCTGTCATAAGCCTTTGCTAAATCCATAAAGACCCAAACAACATCTTTACCTTTTCCTGAAGCTTTCTCACATATCTACCTTACCACAAATATCTGATCCATGCAACCCGACCTTTCCTAAACCCACACTGTTCCTCACCAATTACTCCTTTTGTTTCTCTCGTAATCCTCTCAATTAAAACCCTTCCATACGCCCTCCCAATTACACTCAACAAACTGATCCCTCTGAAACTACTACACTCACATTTGCCCCCTTTCCCCTTATAGTAATGATAACAATGTTAATGATAATAGTAACAATGATAATAATAATGATGATGATAATAATAATATTATTAATAATAATAATAATAATAATAATAATAATAATCATTATTATAATAATAATAATGATGATGATAATAATAATGATAATAGTAATGATAATAATGATAATAATAATAATGATAATAATAATGATAATAATAATAATAAAAAATAATAATAATAGTAATTATAATAATAATAATAATAACAATGATAATTTTATTTGGCAGTGAATCAATATACATGAAGTGCAGATAATGACAAGAACACATAATTCGAAATAACAATTACAATTGCCGAGGAAAGCACAAAAAAGTTTGTAAGGATCATTGGAATCAACCCGATGTGGTCCAGGAGAACTTACCTTTCCCCCCGTTTCCATGGAAACCAAATCGCCTGGCAACAGAGAGTTTAAGCATAAATGCACAAATCGAGGGAGGTATCCGAAGGAATGGATATAATGACCCACCTGGTGAGCTGAAACAATTCAGCCCCTCGACAATACTCTTCAGCATTGACGTCACACACCGTTTCCCCCAATAACAGAGGAAGAAAAAATTCTGACACGCATAGCAGCCAGAGTGACTCACAACCACGCCATTATCATGAGACGCCCAGTCTTGTAACCTGAGCCTGTGGGGGGGAAGTCCCACCCCCACCCCCACCCCCACCGTGCTCAAGAGATCAGTCGAACTAACCCACAAACTCTGAGAACGAGGTCTTGTCCCGAGGAGAAGAGAAATCTCCCGGCGATGTAGGGTCAAACCTAAAGTAACGTCTCCAAGGGGACATCCCTCAGCTCAAAGGGGCAAAAGAGGTCAAGAGATTACTGTTTTCTAGACTTTGACACTATCGAAGGTCAAATCCATCGTTCTGAGTGAAGACTTGATGGACCGGAGCAGCCTTATTGCCATATTCTACCCAAGCATGAATTCACAAATTCATCTTTTTTTCTTCTTCTCTTTTACCGACACTGCAATCCCTAGCCCCCACTTCAAGGATAATTTGACTCTTTTTAAGTTACCAGAACAAGTGAAAAAAGTCTTTTGTCTTGGACAACATGACAAAACAGAAAGAAGCACTAAGGGCGACCCCTAGGATTTCCGGTAATGGACCTGAGAGGATGAGATTTGTGTGTATTTACCTAATTGTACTTACATCACTGTATTGCAAGGAAAGGAGTTACATTTGTGGGTTTCCCTCCTCTTTGTTCCCATCTATCAAACTTGGTTTTTAATTAGTTCATGTTTTTATTCGACAATATCTTTGTTAGTCCATTGCAAATGTTGATGCTCCTGTACTTTGATGTTCTTCATACTTACATTTCTTCCCAGTTTATTGAATAGCCTCCTATCGCTTTCCCATCCTAAACTAAAAGGTTTCCCTCACCAGTTTCCTCTATTCCTTTAAGTGATCTGAAAAAACACGTCACCTCACTTTCTTTTTCCTCCTAAAGAGGAAGGTTCAACTTTTATTTTTTCCTTGTAGGTTGCCGTTGGTTTTTCTTTGTTCTGTCTGTTCTCTCGATTTAGTTATATTTTTGTGTCGGAGGAGCACACTACTGCTAAATATGCTAAAATGATGCAGAACAGTTCCTCTGTGAGTTTCTTCTTCTTCTTCTTCGTCCATGTAGTGAAACGCCCAGTCTTGGATCAGCCCATGATTGAAACACGCACGTGTTTTGAGGCATGTAGGGAAAATAAAATGCAAATGTTGCAGCTGAACCAGAACCGACCAAATGGGAGCCCCACAATACACTAAAAAACAAATATACAGTATATTTAATAATTCAGATTAGAAGTCATTTGATAACAAGGGTGATTCAGTGGTATCGTTTGGGACTTCTTTTTGCACAAGTTTAGATTCGAATCCCATTGTTTTTATTCATTCATTTATTTATTCATTCATTTATTTATTCATTATTATTATTATTATTATTATTTTTTTAAAACACGTGGGACAGTATAGTCTTTTGAGTGTTCAGAGTCACCAAATATCTCCCAAGTTCTTCTCTACATTTTTCATCGACCAATTCATTAATAACTTCTTTGTACTTCGGTCCATTTCCACTTGTTGTGATAGCTTTACACTAAAATTAATTTCCCACGCTTGGTTCAAGTCGTAGATTCTTGCGTTTTTTTGTTTTGTTTTTTTCCTGCTGCGGCCTGCATTCATCTTCATTTTTTATTTATGATTTCTTGTTTCTGTCTCAGTTGTTTAGTGTCGTCTGTAGACGATTATACGTGCGCGCGCGCATGTGTACCATAATAAGTTTTACAGAGTTGAATCAAACAGATTTCAGCTCAATTCATTTTTTCGTTTTGAAATGAAAATGTTTTAGATGAATCTATTTATGCCTCATATGCAACTACACACGAATGCCTCTATTCATGTGGATGTATTGATAGATTTTCTTTTTGTGCATCTGTGGCTGTTTTACATTCCTGCGTATACATATGTAGTTTGCAGTTGTATATTTATATTTATATTTCATTCGTCTGTGCATTTTTTCTTGTTTAGTCCCTATCAATTCCCTCCATTCATTTGAAATTATTTATTCTATTTTTACATAAATTAGTTTCTACTTCAACCAAAACTTCGGCCTGTATATATATTATGCTGTTTGGCAAACTAAATTTTATTATACCGGTCTTTCCTCTTAGGCTTTTCAAAATTTGAGATACGGGCAGGGCATTATACTAGTATCGAGTCAATCCGAATGCGATGGACTGATTCAATGCATATAAAGAATTAGCAACCTTATGCTACGCTGGAATATAACCTTTATTTGTGTCTTGCGCCCAGAAATTTTACATTTACGGGTCCAATTTTTTATATTGTTTACAAAACTAACTCTAAATTCTGGTCAATACAATTATCAATTATCGTTGACGGTGATAATCAAAGAAATCCTCAAAAACAATATAAACAATGGTTACATATATACACTACGAGTCGTTTGGGTCGTCCAAGGCTTGTGGTAACGAGTCGTCAGTCCGACGGGATGAACCAATTGGAAGAGACCTTGAGCGATGATGTCATAACGGTAATGATGGAAACGGAGATACATTTCTGCGGATGGTAGTAGAAGGATTTGATTATCTATAACCACAATTCCACAATTAAATACGCATTGCATGTGCACCCTTAATATTTTCAATTGCATACGAAAAAGAAAATATTTACGATTATGTTTTCGTAATATTCACCATACAGTACGCAACGGTGGTCACGTAGGCACTAGGTTCCCAAGACAGTTGTCATGTGTTACCTGTCTTGAGAGCGTAGCATGTCGTGAAATAATTCATTCCAAATGGAAAGATACGTCACATACAAATATTCTCTGACGTCATATCCTGGCACGTCACTATGAATAACGTCACGAAACTTCATGACGGTGGGTTTGGCTTTTGTCAGACGTCATTTGCCCTCTGCTAGATTGGGATTCCTCCTTGATAAGCCTGATGTGACTAATCGTCCTCATTTTGAGGTAAAATTTCCATTTTCTTGTAAACTGTCCCCATAAATGTCCTTCAGTAAGTAAACTTTCCCCGCTTGTTCCAATATTTAAAAAAATCCTTACCTTATTCGTTCCCTCTATTCACAAATTAAAGAAATGAAAATGAGTGGTTTATTAACAAAGCCATTCTAGACGGGACCAACGACGGCTACCTACAAGTGCATGATGGACGTCAGAGAGAATCATCTCCCTATCGACTGTCTACACCCAACAGTTCACCTCCACCAGTAGGTACAGTCTCGAGGGGTTGACACTCGGTGCCCGGGCGGGGCGCGAAATCACTTAGCTCTAATTATTTATTTCATTCACCTCTTCACATAAGGACTGACAGCCGGTGACACCTCCCCTCCTCTTCCTACTACTACTACTACTACTACTATTTTTCAACGACCTCCATTCTCGTGGAACTGTGTGTTGAGAGCAGTCAGGGTCTGTCTCCCACAAACAAAGTTCACTGGCCACTCTCTCGCCAATGACTGTGATCGACTACCCTTTTATATTTTGTATTATTTCCTTTTAATGAATCCTAAAACAGAAACTACAACCACTACTATTACACTGGTCTGCGTCATTTCATTTGGTTGTCAAGATTTTTTTTTACACACACACACTTATATATGTGTGTGTGTACAGGTGAGTGTGTGTTTTATAAATTCATCATTTCTATTACAGGGATTTGACAATGAAGAGAAGGAGATGCAAAAATGATCCATATAGGTTTTGCTACATATGTGGCAATGTTAGAATACCTGATCAACATTCGAAAATTACTCAGTTTGTAAAACCATGTCGCCACGCCTATATTTGAATCAGAATTGGAGATGAAGATAAAAGTTTTGCTCCTCATACATGCTGAAGAACGTGTTGAAAGTTTAAGGGTCATCAGAAGAGTTTGCATAACTACTTGGATCACGCCTTGACGAAAAGCAATTTACTTGCATCAGGAAATACATATTTTTGGCTACGTAAAAGAGATGAAGAGTTTCGCAATTTTTTTCTCACTTCATGACAACTCCTCATCTTGCAGTGATATTGGTGGACTAGTTGAATCCTTGTGTTTAATTTGTAGTCCAGTGGAATGGAGAATCTTCATTGAACCGTCGAGTCAAAGTTTAAAAAATCATTCTTTTAAATGTTGGCAATAAGATTGCATCTGTTCCTGGTGCACATTCAGATCAATTAATTGAGATTTATGAGAATATGAAAATCTTACTCAGTGCTCTGAAGTACAGTCACCATAACTGAAATATTTGTGGAGATCTACAGATAAAAAGAAAATGTAATTTTATATGTTTTCACAGTGTAATTTAACCTTATATCTATATATCAGTTATCTCCTTTAACTCGCATTTTTGGTGTTTACGTTATTTCTTTTCAGGTTGTGTCCCTAATAATTAGGAATGCAAGGAGACTCATGGTTTAAAAATGTTCTTTTAAACGTTGGCAACAAGACTGGTTTATCTGTCTGTGGGATATCCGAGCATAGTGAATTGCCATCTAAAGAAGCACTCCAACCTGCCTCACACAATGTGGTTGTTGATCCACTAGTCAACCTCCATAAAATTTGCTGCCACCTCTTCTTATAAAACTTGGATTGATGATGAATTTTGTCGAAGCCTTCAAAAAAGGAAGTCCAGCATTTGTTTTCATACTACAGACATTCCCACAAGTCTGATGCAGAATTGAATGCAGGTATTTTCGATGGCCCTCAGATTAGAAGCCTAATGAAGGATGAACAGGTCGATAGAGTAATGATTGAAACAGAGGAATGCCTGTCGAGCCTTCAAATCAGTTGTGAACAATTTCCTTGGAAACAAAAGAAGTTCAGCAGAACGGAGAAAAATAATCGGCATAACAACGAGACGTTGAGGTATTTCAGTTAGATTCTGATTAAAACGTATTGATATTAAGTTGGGTATAAGAACTGCATAAAAATTTCAAAAACGTCGGTACGCATTAGTTTTACAGTTATATTCATTATAAAAGAGACGCAGCGATAAGGTATAAGATAATCTCCCCAAATAAGAGTCATTTTGTGATTTCTTTTAAATATATCAAAGTGGTCTTAGAAAAATAGAAAGTCAAATACCTCTCTGATGCAATCGAACGCCACAGGAAGGAAATATTGTAATATTCAGATTCTTTTATTTTCTTTTTCAAAACGTAACGTGTTTTAAATTATAATATATATATGTATGTATGTATGTATGATGCATGTATGTATGTATACCACACGGTTCAAAATTATCCATATCATAAGCTATGGTACACATGATATCAGTACATCTGGGAGCAAGATAAGACTATCTGTCAACTTTGCTCTGAGCGCTGGATTTGACCTTCCTTGGGTGCATATGCTGTGGAGCGAAATCGCAAACAGCGTTCCACAGCCACACACTGCACAGGTTAGGTTGGAAATAATCATACTGATAAGAGGTGATAACCTATCGCAGGACAGTTCTTCCCACACTGTATTGTATAGAATTGATCTGCTTTTGATACAAAATTCAGGTTCTTTGACATTTTAATCTATTCAAGCACTGAAAAGTTTATATTACCTTGGAAAATACACCACGAGCTCGACAAAAAATCAAAACATATTGATGCTGAAAGAATTGAAGTATGGGTCAAAACTTTTGCTCGGTACCGTAACAGCAATGGCAACAACAGCAGCGCTAAGACGATAGCAATTAGAGCTACACCAACAATAACAACACAATCAGTCGCAACAACAAGCAGCAGCAGTAGGGGTAGTAATAACAAAACAAAAACGACAATTACAATAGCTTCAACAGCTACAATGACAACAGCAGTAGAAACAACAACATCGCCACCACTAACAACAACAACTACGACGACAACGACGGAACTGAGTTGATTGGCTTCATTTCAACATGTTAACCCCTTCCCCACCGAGTGTTGAGCTACTTCATGTTGAATTATTAACCGACGCCAGACGATACTGTTCTTTTGCATGCCCCTATCACCTCCTGATATCTTATTCCTGCTGTCGCCAGGCGATTTTATTAAAGAGAAATTACCCCAGCTCCACAAGTGATGTTGCAGCATGAAATAGATAAATAAATGAAAGTTGTAGTGTCTCGTTGAAAACGGTAGATTTGGAATTCATAATTTCCTTTCCGAAAGTATTGCGAGAAAAAATAATAGTAAATGAAATGTACAAAAAAATAAAAATAGGAGACAAAAATGAAATAAAATATGAATTACACAAAACATAAGAATAAAATTAAGATGAAAAGCACAATAAAACCGTTATTAGAACCCAGCCTGACGAGAATCCACCTAAAGATTGCACGTTGGCCTAGCCAACGCTAGACGATTTAATTCAGCTAAAGGCTTGGGACGTCGCCGTACAAGTCCACACAATCAATAACTTTAGTGATTTCTCTGAAATAACCGGCGTTTCTATCCTCTGAAGAGGTGGAGTCAATGGTAGGAGAATAGAGGGATAGTCGTAACAAACGTTAAAAGTTATCATTATTTTTTGAGTGGAAATGAGTCTCCGATTATAAAAGAATGCTACGCGACTGTTCCAATTGATACCCAATCAATGATAGTAATGTTATTGACAATATAATGATAATATTGAGGAGCCATATAAGAGTGTGACAAGATTATTGAGTCAGTCTATTGTATTGATCGTGTATGAACGTCTTGGAAATATTACAGTGTGAAGACACAGTTGGAATGCTTTATCCTCGTAATCTTTGCCCACTGCTGTTGTGACTTCGATGTAGACTCGTTAAGTTAAAGGATAACTGAGAGCATTAGGCAATGGTGACGACCCCGGAAGCAGCCAATGTCTTTCTCATACCTCCTCTGAGACTAAAGGATTTTGTGTGTACTAATGAAAGAGCATACGCACACACACACGCACACACACACACACACACACACACACACACACACACACACACACACACACACACACACACACACACACACGAACGAACAAAAGGCAGGTTGATAAGCTAATTAAGCGGCGACTGCAGCAGCCAAGACTGGCCGTTCTGAAAGTAGGGTAGATGGAGGGATCGGTTGGGGTGGATTGGGAGGGGAGTGTTGGTTAACAGCAGACGATAAGCACTTCTCAGTTCACATTTTCCACTTCGGAGACGCTGAATGAAATCGTCATGGGTAAGAACAAAATGTGCTGCAGAGTTCCACAGTAGGATAAGTGGGTCACATACTAGTTACAAACGGTATTCATTGTCTACTCGCATTTAAGGCGAAAGAACAGAAATGCATGAGAAAAGAGGCACCTGATCTAGGTTCTTACCGGGTTACACTTTGTTGGCATGACGTCATGTCGCATTAAATCAGACGGCGATTCTTTTAACCGCTCGAAGCAGGCGTTCCCGTATTACAAAGGGAAGATAACACAGATTATTATATCTTAAGTCACCATGCATAGGTTTGGGTGCACATTTAGCTATTAACATCAAAGCCCGGGCGAGTGCTACTATTAGATAGAATATTACCTGTTGTTTGTTGGCTTACTGGCAGTAAAATCAGTGCAATTCTATTTTCTAATGTTGGAAAGCGTTTGTCAGGTGTAGCTAGATTTACCAGGTGAGTGAGCATAGGAGATATAAAACAGTCCCGACCACGTGGGACTGCTGCATCGCCACACCCAAAGGAAAGGAGCGGACGTTGGGCGCCCCAGCCACGACACGTGTCTGAGCGTGTGGTTGTGTGCGTGTGTGTGTATAAATGTTTGCCTATCTGAGTGAACGTTTATACATATTTGTGAAGTTGGAGCAGAGCACCCGAACATCGCTATCGTTGGTTGATAAAAAGAAGAAATCAAAGTGTAGGTGGCTGTCATTTTGTATACATTTCGTCTGCTTTCGATATACACTAGTTCCCCATTTTTTTTTTCTTTTTCGTCAGTGACCGTAATGACAGATGGATATTTTTCATTTCAGTTTGATTTATCCTTCAAATTACTTTCTCACGCGGCATTGATCAACTGATCGATTAAATTTTACCTGGTGAGTACTTAGGACATTAGTGTCACGGACCAGTCTCATGAAGCATTATTTTTTATGACTGGAGACCAATCTACTTAAAAAAGGAAGAAGAATAAGTATATATGTATATATATATATATATATACATATATACATATATATATACATATATATATATATACATATATATATACACATAGATATATGTATGTATGTATGTATGTATGTATGTATATATATACCAAGAGTTCTTTTCCCTTTTACAAGAGAGGTAGCCAAATCAAAAGCATGTACCTACTCCCACCCATTCCACTCCCATCCACCACCCCTTCCCCGCCCCTCATCTTAGCTCCTCATGGATGACGGGTCACCCCGGTATCCTGCCTACTGTCCTGGGTCAGAATCAGTGTAGCAAGTCTATGTATGTAACAATAACCTTTGTCTATCTATCTATTTATATAACAAGAGTTTTTCCCCCTTATAAGGGAGGTAGCTAAGTCAGAGGCACGGACCTATTCCCACCCATTTCACTCCCCTTCACCTCCCTTTGCACCCCTCCCATCTTAGCCGTACCACGTTTCAATTTCTGCATGTTGGCCTCCTCGAGCTTCGCTTGATATTGATAGCTTAGAATTAAGGTGTATTGTGGTTGATGAATATATATATATCTATATATATATATACTTATATATATGTATATATATATATACACATATATATATAGTATATATATATATGTATATATATGTGTATATATATATATATATATATATATATAT
>NC_134785.1:58929407-59151907 GCF_046742065.1 Oratosquilla oratoria | reverse complement strand
ACTACAAATGTTCTATTTTTCATGTCACTGTTTTCAACATTTATCATAATCAATTCCACAATATTTGTGTGTGTGTGTGTGTGTGTGTGTGTGTGTGTGTGTGTGTGTGTGTGTGTGTGTGTGTGTGTGTGTGTGTGTGTGTGTGTGTGTGTGTGTGTTTGTTTTTCCTTGAAGACGTCGTCCTATTCAGTTACCCTAACAATTGTCACACCTGAACTCGCTACATGTACGACATATGAGGTGCTACTCTCCCTCGTAAATCCTTGGTATGGTTCCCAAGACACGTGCACCTTGGCCCGCCGCGCCCTGGTCATAGTCAGCTCCCATTGAGGCGGCGATCAAAAGCTCTCAGGCACAGCTATGGTTCCCGCCGCCGTTTCTCACCCTCCTTCACCCCACTTATGGAATTCTTCACTTGCGGAGATCAACTTACATTTCATTTTCAATATAACCAACGCCTCTGTCTATCTATCTCTGGGGACAATACTCCACACCTTTAGAGGTGGTTAAGAAAAGATTATAGGGGACAACAGAACGGAGAGTTAGTAGAAGTTCTTTAAGTGAAGAATAGTTTTTTACCAGTCACAAAAGAATGATGCCTGGTCCGTAGGGGTCCTCACAACGAACTTCAACACCGAATAGAATCGTCTGGTATGCACTAGCTCCTACTAATTTTGTGTTCCACCCTCTATACCAGCATTTCCCAAACGGGGGGAAATTTCCCCCGTTTTGGGAGAAAACTTGAAGCTACCTGGGGGGAAATAATTACACTGCCTACTAGCAATGAAAAAAAAACTCAGATGGATTTTCTCATGCCTGTGTGTGTGTGTGTGTGTGTGTGTGTGTGTGTGTGTGTGTGTGTGTGTGTGTGTGTGTGTGTGTGTGTGTGTGTGTGTGTGTGTGTGTGTGTGTGTGTGTGTGTATGTGTGTGTGTGTGTGTGTGTGTGTGTGTGTGTGTGTGTGTGTGTGTGTGTGTGTGTGAGAGAGAGAGAGAGAGAGAGTATGCCTGTTGTACATGGGAAGTGAAGTTTACAATGTAACTCTATGTTTATCAGTGTATTTGTACATTTCGAAACTAAATTAGTACACAGTCACAGTGTGTTTTATCATGAAGGGAAAAATCTTGATGGTTGAATTGGTTGTAGGGAGAAATAACAGAAGAAAAGCTTGGGAACCATTGCTCTATATCCTTTTTCATATTTACACATTCATGTTCGTACTGCGCCATCTTAGGAGACAAATATTTTATATTCTTTCAGTTATCATAATAGCGAATTAATTGTTGACACAATACAAAACGAAATGGAGAGTGACTCGAAATATAGGAGCAAAAATGAGAGTTTAGATCACAGCTGATCCCTGTGTGCTGCATTGGAAATAAAACTATGTCCGTAATTTGGATCTCGCTCGTTCTCTTGCCTTCATAAGTGTCGAGATGAGAACCGTTTCAGTTTTATTTCATCTGACTGTTTTGCAGGTGGGAAGGGAGAAGGTAGTGAAGAGGAGCCTACGCCAGGAGGCGCTGAGTACCTGCCGCAGGAGCCGTCAACTTTGTCCAACAGTATAGTCCGATTGGATTGTTGGGGTAGGTGACAGTCGCTGGTGGGAAGAGGAAAAGAGTACAGAGTCCGAACCTAGAACAGAGCGCATGCGCGACTAACTGGCTTCCGACCACACCACCAGGGCAATGGTGGAAGGTAGGGTTGTACTATACTTGTATTAACCTCTTAGCTGCAGGGATTAGTAATCATTTCCTAGTTTAGTGTTCAAAGAAACTGAAAAGATGTGTTATTAATAAGCAAAATACTGTAGAAGCTCGGTCACCGAAGCATTATTCTAAAGAAAATTTTGTTTGCAAACTTGAAAATGTTGACTGGTCGTATGTCGTTAATTGTAATGAAGTGGATGAAGTCTGGAATAACTTTAAAGAATAATTAATAGGAATCATTAATTCAATAGCTCCTCTTAGAAAATTCAAGATCAAACAAAGGATAGAGCCGTGGATGTCCACTGAGATTTTGAATTTGGTAAAAGACAGAAAAAAAAAAAAGGACAGTTTGTTATATAAATTCAAGAGGTTTAATAACCAATCTGATTATAAGAAGTTCCTATATTGTATGAATAAGGTTAAATATTTGAAGAACAAGTCAAAATAAGAGTATTATATCAATAAAATATATGAAAACAGAAATTAGTCAAAGAAACTATGACAGTCCCTAAAAGAGTTGGGTACATCCTCATAGCGTAGAGCCAAGTCCTGTAATATAAACTTAAAGATTAAAGGTGATCTTCTGGTGTTTGACAAATATGCAGTGGCAAATCATTTTAATGAATTCTTCACCAGTATAGCTTCTAAACTGGTTGAAACACTTCCACTTAGTTCAGATAGATATGGTTGTGACTTGAAAAAAAAACATATAAAAAATCAACACCAATGAAAGGATCTACAATTTAAGTCAAGTATCCTTTAAGGAGGTGGTAACGATTCTAGAATATGTGAGTCCTAGCAGGACTACTGGTATGGATGTATGGACAATATCCCTTTTTTGTGAAAGATGGTGCTTGTATATTTGCTCATCCTATAAAACATATATTAAAACTCTCAGTCATTCAGATTATTACCAGATGACCTCAAATTAGCCAGAGTGGTACCACTACACAAGGAGTAGCAAAACAGATATGGGTAATTATAGGCCGATGTCTGTCCTAAGCGTTATATCAAAGGTTTTTGAGCGCATTCTGTACAAACAACTGAAGGATTTCCTTGTTAAAAATTGTCTTCTTAATGAATTTCACTCAGATTTTCGTACAGGATACTTAACTGATATGTGTTTGATTTACTTAAATAATTACATTAGATAGGAATGTGATAAGGGTAGATATACTTGTATGATTCTTTTAGACCTTCAAAAGGCATTTGATACTGTGAATCATGAGATCCTTCTCCAGAAAATTACTGCACTGGGTAAGAATAAGCAGTATTACAATCGACTGGATCGGATCTTATTTAGCCGACAGAAAACAAGTCGTTAATGTAAACAATTCCAGTTCTTGTGTATGCAGTGTTACCTGTGGTGTGCCTCAGGGCTCAATCTTGGTACCGCTTCTGTTTCTGACATATATGAACGATATATCAGGTGTTGTGGACTGTAAAAATCTGCTTTATGCAGATGATTTAGCTTTAATTGTTTCAGGCATAAATACATCAGAAATTGAGGAGATCCTAGGCACTGATTTTGTTGCTGTACAAGAATGACTAATTGATAATAAACTGTCGTTACATCTTGGCAAAACATAATCTACATTGTTTAGATTCAGCCATAAACTGAAACAGTGTGATGGTTCAAAAATAAAATGTGGTCACAATGAAATACAGACTAAACAGCAGGTTATCTACTTAGGAGTAACCTTAGACCTAATTTTGTCTAGAGGGGTCATAGCTAAGTGCTCAAACAATATATATATATATATATATATATATATATATATATATATATAATATATATATATATATATATATATATATATGAAACTTGTTAACCCACTGTCGGAGAAAAGAAATCAGAAATACTAATTATCTGTATATTTCGATCACTGACTGTGATCCTCTTCAGCAGAATGATACAAAGGAATAGAGTTAACAAGTATAAATATGGACAGGGAGAGAACAATTAGGAGACGCGGACATAAGGACTCTCCTAATTGTTCTCTCCCTGTCCATATTTATACTTGTTAACTCTATTCCTTTGTATCATTCTGCTGAAGAGGATCACAGTCAGTGGTCGAAATATACAGATAATTAGTATTTCTGTTTTCTTTTCTCCGACAGTGGGTTAACAAGTTTCATTTTACCAATGTGCTATTACATTACGCTGTGCTAATATATATATGTATATATGTATATGTATATTATATATATATATTATATATATATATATATTGCGACACTGCTTCTGACCCAGGGCAGTGGACAAGGTGCAGGGATGACCCGTCATCCAGGAGGTACTCAAATAAGAGGGAGGGTGGAGGGGTGTGGAGTATATTCAGGGATGGAATGGGTGGAAATGATTTTATGCCTTTCCCTTTTTGGCTACCTCCCTTGTAAGGGGGAAAAAGCCTTGGTATATGTATGTATGTATGTATGTATATACATACATACATACATACATACATACATATACCAAGGCTTTTTTCCCCCTTACAAGGGGGGTAGCCAAAAAGGACAAGGCACAAAAACATTCCCACCCATTTCATCCCCGAAAACACTCCACACCCCTCCACCCTCCCTCCCATCTTAGCACCTCCTAGATGACGGGTCATCCCTGCACCCTGTCCACTGCCCTGGGTCAGAAGCAGTGTCGCAGGACACAGCACATCCACAGCAAGGCCGCTTCATTAAATCGGCGACCCCCCCTCTCCGTCCCCCCATATAAAGGAGAGGACGGGGAGAAATCCCTTCGGGCTGCGTCAAAATTTTTGCTCACACACACTACCTCACCCCCATTCCCCCGTCCAATCCACCTCATGCATCACAACATTTTCCATATACAACCATTCTCCATTCACCCCTGTCTTCTGTCCTCTCCCGTCCTTCCTCAACCGATATTCCCCTCTTCCCCAAAGCCCCCTTCACCCCATCCATCCATCTCATCCTAGGACGTCCCCTCATGTTCACTCCCCCCACATCTGCCTTCCATACCTCCTTTACTAGTCTTTCTTCACTCATTCTTTCCATGTGTCCAAACCATCCTAATACTCTTTCATCCACCCTATCTCCCAGCTCCCTTTCCACCCCTGTTCTCCTCCTCACTTCCTCATTTCTCACTCTATCTAGCCTAGTAACCCCCATCATACTTCTCAGACACTTCATCTCAAATACATTCAAGTTCCTCTCTCTTCCTCTCTCATGTTCCATGTTTCTGCTCCATACAGTGCTGTTGGCACAATCACTCCTTCATACAGTCTCCTCTTAGCATCCATTCCCAGATTCCTATTCCTTATTACACTTTTTAAACCACCAAGGCATTTACTCGCTTCTCTCAATCTACATTCTACCTCCACCTTCACTCCACCCTTTCCTGCCACATTTGCACCCAAGTATCTAAAACTATCCACTTCCTCCAGTTGCTCTCCCTTAAACTCACTTCCAGATTACTGCCACTTTCACCCCTTGTACATCTCATCACCTTACTTTTACCCACATTTATCTTCAGCTTTCTTCTATCACACACTCTCCCAAATTCTGTCACCAGCTTCCTCAATTCTCCTCCGATCCTGCCACAAGCGCAGTGTCGTCCGCAAACAACAGCTGGCTCACCATTTCTCCATTTTCCTTAAACATCTCCAGTCCCTGACCCACTACCCTTGCATTCACCTCTCGCACCACCCCATGTATGTATGTATGTATGTATATATATATATATATATATATGTGTGTGTGTGTGTGTGTGTGTGTGTGTGTGTGTGTGTGTGTGTGTGTGTGTGTGTGTGTGTGTGTGTGTGTGTGTGTGTGTGTTTACTTAGTTGTATTATACGGGAAGGGAGTGGTGATTCGTCTTTGTGGTGGTGATCCGTTTTTGTATCTCTCAGCATCAAGTTTTTTCTTAAAATTTTTAATAGTGTTTGCACACACTGTTTCTTTGTCTAATTTATTCCAGGTATCTATCACTCTGTGTGGGAAGCTATTTTTTTCAGATCTAGTCTGTAATTATCTTTTTTTAGTTTCTTTTCGTGTCCTCTTGTTTTTCCATTGTCCCATTTCAATAAATCATTCTTATCTAAGATTTCCATTCCTTTCATAATTCTATAGTCTCCTCTTTCCCTTCTTTGTTCCAGAGTTGGTAATCTAATTTTGGACAGTCTTTGTTCATATGTCATTTTGGAAAGAGTTGGTGCCAGTTTTGTTGTTGCTCTTTGTATTCTTTCTATTTTTTTTTTCTTTTTTTCTTTTTGGTACTGGGTGTCCATAGTGTTGCTGCGTACTCGAGTTTTGGTCTTATTAGTGTAGTTAAAATTTGTTGGTCATTTCCTCATCCAAATAATAACCCAAAGGTCCAAAAGACTATAAACTAACCGAGCAAGTGGATCTGCCCCACATCTATCATAACTCTTACTTCCTTCCATTTCACTCTTTCCTTCCACTAAACCCCGAATCCCCCTCCCTCCCTCTCCCCCATCTTATCTATCCTGCCCTCTAACTAACATCCAAATAGACAAATGCCACTTTTATTGGCCTCAATAAATTGTAGGTTTCTCCGACTATTTTATTAATACGTTTGTCCAGTGTCATGTCTTTGCTGATAATCACTCCAAGGTCTTTTTCCGAGTTTACTTTTTTTACCTTTTTACCAATTTTATAATCTCTCGATATTCTGTTTTTACTTTTTCCAAATTCCATTATACTACATTTCTTTATATTGAATTTCACTTCCCACTTTTGAGTCCATTTCCAGATCCTGTCCAAGTCTTGTTATAATGAGGTGCAATCCTTCTCCGTTCCTACTTTCTTTAGTATTTTTGCGCCGTCTGCAAAGAAATTCATATAATACTCTACTCCTTCATCCATGTCATTTATGTATATGACAAACATGATCGGGGCCAGTACTGATCCCTGCGGGACACCACTTATCATTTCTTCCCAATTTGAGAATTTATCTCTAATTACTACTCTCATTTTCTTCCCACTCAGGAAGTTTCATCCATTCCAATAATTTTCCCCTGATGCCACCTATTGACTCTATTTTCCTTATTAGTTTCTTGTGTGGTACCTTATCAAATGCCTTTTGTAGGTCCAGAAAGGCACCATCCCAACCATCTCTCTCTTGTATTATATCTATTAACCTCGAGTAGAAGCAGATCAAGTTTGTTGTACATGATCTACCTTGCCTGAATCCAAATTGATTTGGATTCAGAATAGTTTTTTCTTCGAAATGTTTAACCCATCTATTTTTGGTGACCTTTTCAAAAAAGGTTGCTACTGTTCTTGTCAAGGAGACCGGTCTGTAATTTGATGGATCTTCCTTGTTTCCTCCCTTATAAATCGGTACAATAGTTGCATTCTTTCAGTCCTGTGGCACCTTTCCTTCTTGAAGTAAGACTCTAACTATATTGTATATTTTATCTGTTAATTCCTCTATGCATTCTTTCAGTATCCAATATGCAATTCCGTCTGTACCATGTGATTTTCTGATATCAAGGGTTTTGATTTGGTCGCTGATTTCCTTCTGTGTTACAATTATTTCTTTCATTGAGGGGAATATCTCTCTCTCTATTTCCTCACAATTAAGTGAGTCTTCTATTGTGAATACTGATTTGAAGTGGATGTTCATAATTTCAGCCATTTCCAGTTCTTCTGTATATTCGTATTTACCCTGGCGCAGCTTTTCTATTTCTTGTTTATTCTTCAGTTTGCCATTTACATACCTGTAAAATAGTTTGGGTTCTTCCTTGCATTTTTCTCTTTTTTCTCTCTTTTTTCATCTCTGCGTATTTTTCATAATCATTTCTTAGTTTGATGTACATGAACCATTTGCTTGTTTTCTTGTCTTTTTTCCATTTCCTCCAAACTTTGTCTCTTTTATCCTTAGCCTCACTACATTTTTTGTTGTACCAGCTTTTTATGTATGTTCTTTCCTTTTTTGTTGTGGTACGTATTTATTCACTCCCTCATTATAAATTTCTTTTAGTATATTCCATTTCTCTTCCATCCCTGTTTCTTCATTTAGGATTTTTTTTCCAGTTCGCGTTGCGAAAGAATTTTTTGAGTTCCTCAAAATTTGTTTTGTTGTACATTAGGCTTCCTATTCTATGTTTTTCATTTCTACTTTGATCCATTTGCTCTTTCAACTCAAATTCTATTAGTATATGGTCACTCTTTCCTATTGTATCATACTATCATTGTTATAATTGTGTGTGTGTGTGTGTGTGTGTGTGTGTGTGTGTGTGTGTGTGTGTGTACAGAAATATTAAAAACCTTGATTAAAGAAACGCTGGTGTATAAACTAATTCAATGCCATTTCATTTATGCTTGTAGCGTACATTGGGTTATCTAAATGATATCAGTCTAGACTGCAGCTGGCTCAAAATAAAATAATAAGATTTATATCAGCCTTGCCTTGCAGAGCAGGAGCCATACAGAAACTGATGACTCTGTAAAAATGGGAATGTTGCTTGTTGAATACCACGTTAAACAACTGAAACTGAATTATGTATACAATATCTTCAACAATGATTCACCAAATTACCTTAGATAAAATTTCCAGCTAGAAACAGTTCAGGCCACTACCAAATCAGATACTCCGGGATAAGTGTCAGATTATCTTTTAGTTCTCAATTGATAGCCAGAATTCAGGAGTCTTTTATGTATCATTAAGTTTCATATATATCATAATACTACTTCCAATGCTTAATTTTGTTCTCTCCTCAGGCGTACTTTAAACGTAAAAAATTTAATGTGATTGCATCTATTGTTCCAGTATTTTTTTTATTTGCACGAAATATTTTCTTGCGTAAAGTTGCCAGTGTCATTATTACTCATGTATCATATTATCATTGTTATAATTTTGGTTATGATACTTTTTACTACATTTTAGTTGTACATTACAGGTGGTTTTAGATTTTCTTTCTTTTCGTAATGATTTATGTCAAATATTTTTATTGGTAAGAACTTATGAGATACATGTTCTGATCTTAGCTGTGAATATTAATTTTCTCTGCACAAGAAGTCATATCAACGAAAATTATTTCAAGTATTTATTTGACATGTTCTATTCTTAGTTATAAAACTTTTTGTTTAAATCTATCTAGATGCTTTGTTTTTAAGTGTCATGTGCTGTAACATTCTCGCAGTTTTATACAATGTTTTTTATAATGTGTATACGACTGCAAAACAAACAAAACAAACAAAACAAAAACGAAGCTGCAAGGGTTCGATAGAATGTTCATCTCGTACAGATTTGCAGTCACCTCATTCGGCACGTCCACCACCACCACAGATCTGGACACCCTTCACCCCACCCCCACCCCCACCTCCTGAAGCAGGTCTTAGTATGTCGATATTTTAAGAAAAAAAATGCACCCCGAAGGACTAGACCAATTTCCACTCAAAATCTAATAGAATAATAAAACAAGTAAAATAAATTAATAAATAAACAAATAGATGAAAAGAAAAATGCTGTTCACTTCCATCCTCGGCTGTCTCTCCCATATGCTAGTCTTCCTGCAAATCTCTCGTACCATTAGACTCTACCACCTCTTCGGTGCGCTGTTGCCCCAAAGGACAACAGCGCTGGTGATATCTATTGCTGACGAAATGTTGATATTAGCTATGTTTGTTCATGGGAGTTCGAACATTGTTTCGTTATTTCCTAAGCTGTTCTAATCATCACAGTTGCATCCGCCGGCGGAGGCGGCTCATGACCTTTCGCGAAGGCCGTCAGTATATTTCCTCTTTCGACAAGGGCAATTAAACTCACCAGGGCGTAGACAGAATGTGTGTATGCTAGTTTACATGTGCGTTCGCGAACACACACAGACATACAAGCAGAAAGAAAGAGAGATTTTGCTGGTGTAGTGGATATCATCGGGACGACCACCTCTCGTGAGGTTCCGAAATTAAGCCGCGCTCCCAACGAGGAGAAATTTTACTGATACTGCCAGCCCTTAGAGTCCCCATTGTCGAAAGGGATGGTGCACGTGTGTATTTGCCTAATTGTAGTATGTGCGTGTGTATTTACTTAATTGCCGTGCGCGCGCGCGCGCGTGTGTGTGTGTGTGTGTGTGTGTGTGTGTTTACCTAACTGTAGTGTGCACGTGTGTGTTTGTATCTAACTGAAGTGTGATTCACCATGGTCTTGGATCACGTGTTTGGACTCGTGATCGACAGCTTTTTCCCTCCCGTAAGAGAGCTCAGAGCTCATATATATATGACCGATCTAGGAGTAATGCTGTGACCTTACACGCACACACACACACCCAACTCCCCGCCCACGAGAGTTAGAGTAACAACTCTCAGTGCAGTGATAGTGGTGTGTGTGTGTGTGTGTGTGTGTGTGTGTGTGTGTGTGTGTGTGTGTGTGTGTGTGTGTGTGTGTGTGTGTGTGTGTGTGTGTGTGTGTGTGTGTGTGTGTGCCTAATTGTATGTGTGTGTATTGTCAGATTTCAACATTCATATATATATTTTTTTCTCGCCGTTTCTACACTCCAGTTCTAACGTCAGACAGACCCACCATGTATTATCTGTGCATACCGTCACTCTTTTCACCCACGACAGGTTTTTGACAGTCACACACCTGTTTTTGTTGTTTGGTTAGGTTAGACCAGCGTTTACCAACCTTTTCCGACCATATCACCCCCTGTTGTCATGTCTAAGCAGTCCAGCACCCCTATCTTGTTATTAGTAGAATAAAAGAAAGCGAAGTGTAATGCTTGATGACTTATTTTCTTGATTCCTCAGAACTTGATGATTTATTTTCTTTATTCCTCAGAACTGAAACAAATTGACTATATTGTTTGTAGAAGAAATAAGAACACCCTAGAAAAATAGAATAGCATGGAAAAAGTCAAATATGCACAGCTAGGTAATCAATGATACATATATCAACCCTCTATAATTGATTTCAGCACCCCCTGGTTGGGAAACGCTGGGCCTTTAGACGCCGGGCTGAAAAGAACTTTGTACTGGTCACCACAGATTCCCAGTGATCAAATTTCACTCAGCCTATGGAGGCTGGTGTTATTTCCCTCAATTGTCGGTTATGCTCACGTTGTTTTAGAAATTTATATATTCGTGCTTACTTTTGTTAGTTTTAAATATGGTGTGGGTTCAAGGAGGCTTGTGTTTAAAACCTCTAAGTAGTTTATTCAGTTTAAGGTCAATGCGTTTTACATAAGAACATATGGAGACTGCAAGAGACCCATAAGGCCTACACTAGGCTGTTTCAAAGGATTACAAAGGCGGAGCATGCCGACATGAGACCTTTTGGTCCATATCTAGGTCGGATGCGAAAAAAAATCATAATGATAATAAATGAATAAATAAAAACTATAATAATGCAAATAACAAATAAAATACACAAATAAATGTATAGGCATAGTTAAATAACAAGCAAACAGGTAAATAGAAAATAATAATAAATTGATATATAACTAATAATAAATGAAAATCAGACAGACAAATGATAAGAAAATCAGACAGACAAATGATAATAAAAATCAGACAGACAAATGATAAAATCAGACAGACAAATGATAAATCAGACAGACAAATGATAAAATCAGACAGACAAATGATAAAATCAGACAGACAAATGCTTATTACTACCTGTCCTCCCTGCATAAAGTTGTCTAACCGTTTCTTAAAACAACCGATTGTGTCAGCGCTCACTACATGGTTACAAAACATAAATCTCCATTTTTTATTTTACAGAATATGTATAATTTTACTTGGTGAATTACTGAGGTTGCGTTCTGAATATCCATCATACAAACTTGCAAGAGATGCTAAACTTCAGTCCGCTATGAAAGTTCCTGAACCAGTCTGTTCCAAGTATGAAAAACAAGAGAAGTCTGACATCATCCAGAAACAAAGGTCCAGATTTAATCGTCCAACACAGTGATTTTTTTTTTTCATATACCAAGGACAAATAGTAGTCCGAATATGATTCCAAGAATCTGAACCAAAGTCATTGCTGAAGGGTATTTAAATCCTTTGTAATGTCCATCTGGCATTATATCATTAGTAGAAACAGTGACCCTGGCGACTGTGACCTGATGTCGCCCCACCATCTTAAGATAATTGACAATGACCTTCCGCTCTCCAGGGGGTAATTGGTCGCTACGCTTATTCAAACTGTCCTTGTTCCTTTGTATCATGTATATATTTTCTATGCATTCCTATCACTATGTACTTGTTGCACTGAAGATGTAATATACGAAAGCGCTCTGCTTCGTTAGTTTCTTTTTTCCAAGTGGTCTACTTTGCATAAGTGAACACACGTACCCGTGTTCTTATTAGCATATATATATATACATATATATATATATATGTATATATATAAGATTAGTAGTACTTCAAAACACGACTGCTACCACAATTTCAGCAATATTATTCAAATTAAAAGACCTGGACTTATATGCAAGTGACTCAACAATGGACAGTATGGATGTAACTGAAATACTGCAATGCTACATGCACATGTATAGGCCTACTCACTTGTGCGGAGGTTGGTCATTCCCAATCGGCCCCTCGTCATTGATAAATCTATACATTGTCAATTCAAGAGCATATGGATTCAGGCAGACCACTGAAAATCCTGGGTGCTGGGTGATGCACTGGCATCCGTTTGGCTCAAGGCTTTCCTTCTTTTCTTGGATTGCGCTGTAATCAGAGCAACACAAGCTCTCTCTGCCCTTTCGCTGTGGAACACAATGTCCACAGCTGCACCTGAAATAGTCAAATTCATGAATTTTAGCAAGGCCATGCAATGGGAAATGGGGGCCGGGGGTCGGGGTAGCTACTTCTTCTGCAAGCTACAGGCTACCTGGAATAAAGTAAGAAGCTGAGCAAATGTTAGAAAATTTAATAAAAAATTCCTCTGCTTATTCATAGGCCTATGGCATTCATGCCATGGGGCTAACCATGCTAAGCTCCTTGCATGGATAGATGAACTATTCATGCACTGTGAACGTGGTCGTCTTGGTGGTCGTGTGGATCTTTTTCCAACAAAATAAAAACAAAACCAGCCCTCCTGGGCATGCTGGGGTCTGGTAGATAGGGCCAGGTCCATCAATGTTTGCTAAGTATTAGGCCTACCATTTCATAGCTCCAAACCTTCATCCGCACGTCTGATGACAAATCAAAGAAATCGTGTGTCTGGTCTGGTGTGGCGTGTGGTTGGTGGTGTGCATTTATGTATGTAAAGCGTGTATGCAGTAATGCATTCCGACGAACTCGCCAGTCCTTATTTCCTGCTCGTTCTGGGCGTTCATTCTTTGAAGGTTCCTCCCCCTCGACATGTTCTTTGTCAGTTGAGTCTCGTTTGGATATCCGAATTGGTTCGTACATGTATCCTTGTTCCATACCCACATTGAGACACGAGAGGGCATCCAAATCCGATAAATCTTCTTCACTCGATGTGAAATTCCCATCGTGTTGCTCGCTGGCCATGTCCAAGAATGTAAACAACAACCCTGACGTCATCAGTTGCCCTAGCGGTGGAAAATGTAACTACGACATTGAAAAGTTCGTCTGCTATCAGGCACTTTTAAGATCATGCTATTTGGATAAAATCAAGACTATAAAATGCTAGAAACGTGCCTTTTAGTGTTCCAACTTTCTCTAAGTTATATTTTATATATGAAATAACAAAAAATAAAGAAATCCAAAACCTTCTCAGTTGACCTTTAATGCCTGTGTGTGAGCATTGCTTATGATGTTATTTATGGTGTCTTGAATTGTATTTTGTAATTTAGCTATTAAGTGTAGTGTCTTGAATTGAATTTTGTAATGTTAACCTCTTAAGCGTGATGTCTTGAATTGTATTTTGTAATGTTAAGCTATTAAGTGTAATGTCTTGACTTGCATTTTGTAACGTTTAACTGTTAAGTGTAACGTCTCCAACGTCCGTCATTTGTTATCTCTAGTCTACTGGCACTGGTACTTATATATATATATATATATATTATATATATATATATATATATATATATATATATATATATATACATATATATGTATATGTATATATATACATACATACATATATGTATATATGTATATGTATATATATATATGTATATATATATATATATATATCTGTGTGTGTGTGTGTGTGTGTGTGTATGTACATATATATGTATATGTATATATATATATATATATATATATATATACATATATATATATATATTCTCATATTCTTTTGTATAGATGTATGTGTGTTATGTATGTTTTCTTGTACAGGGTGTGTTCAAGTACAATTTGTCCCCACACTTTTGTATGTTTAATATGGTGTGTGTGTGGAATAGGTCATCCTTCTTTTAAGTTTTGTTTTGCCTCGGTCATTCATTTTTCCCTGTTTGCTCGGTGGGGTCACCAAGTGGTGGCGGCCGAATGATGTGATGGTCTGCGTATATTTCCCTATTAATTGCATTAATAACCATCGGGTGTGTTGCTAAGCATTAATTGTATTATTAATGATTCAGTGTATTGTTGATTTATTGTGTTGTAATTAAACTGTATGTACAATGTACGCGCGTCTCTATGAATTTGCTGTCATATAGTTGTTTATAACGAAGCGTGTATCAGTAGTGTATCAATCTTCAAAGTGAAAGTGCACTTTTGTAATTTTTGGTGTATGTAGAGAAAGGATACTCAATACATAATTCAATTAACAAGGTGCTTTTCACTGACACCCTTAACAAGATTATTTTGCACTTTGACCAATGTAAAACTCATTACATATCCTACAAGAAATTGTATATACACACACTTTTTGGCAATTTTTAGAAATAGTGATAAGGTATTGTTTAATAATGTTATTATCACTGAAGGCTACGATGATTGAGTAAATTAAGGACACTGACTAATCTTCCTTGGTAGGGTAACACTACTAGGTAATTATGGACAAAAGGTTTGACTGATTGAGGATTGTGTTGCAAAAAATTACTGTAGATTGAGTGTTATTGATCCATTCTTTACTAGCATACACACGCGCATGCATTAGCTATACGACGTCAGATCATGGTGGTAGCAGCAAGTTTAAACGGGACCCCTATTGTGTGATCTGACCCTCGGTCAAGTTGGCTTGACCTGAGGATCAACTGCTGAGAACACCTATATTCTCAATCCGGCAGATTCAACCATATAAATTACACTAATTGTTATAATTCATCATTTCTTATGTGGCAGAATTTGTGTTCCTATCCACACTTTTGATAAGTTCTTCGGAGTCTTAGAGGTAGAGAGTTCGGTGACCAGGCGATCAACGAGTAGAGGGTTTCGAATGTAAACAGTGATGAGTTTTTGGACTTTATTCTGTGGGTATAGCAGAAAGGAGAATTTGCTCTCAAAAAATTCCATATACAAATTACTGAGCACAGGTGAGAGGGGGTTTACCGTGCTCATGTCAATTGTTTGGATGTAGTAATTGTCATGAAATTGAAACTTACACTATTTTATGCATAGTTCAATCAATTTAATAATGCCATGGGCCAGAGGTGGCAATACGTGTTTGTTTAGTCCAACTGTGAGGAATTCAATAAGATAATTTATTGGAACTTTGTAAACAAAGAAACTATATCATAGTTGATTAATTTTAATTTATAAATAGGCTATGCATTGTTAAGTTTGTCTTAGAGATCTGAGTTATTATTGATATAGGATGTAGAAATAGTGCCGATTAAAGGGTTGAGAATTATTACAAATAATTTTGAAAATTTATAAGTGGCTGGTCCTATTGACAAAATGATCGGTCTAATAGGGTTGTTAGGTTTATGTGTTTTGATCAAACCATACTTGTATGGTAAGGGAGGGCTTACAGAGGTGAATTTCTTTAATAGATCACTGCAATCCTTTAAAATAAGCTTAATCTATTTGTTATAAGTACTATTAACAGACTCGGTTGGATTGTTTTTAAGTGGAGTGTATATGTTAATGTCATTTAGTAAAATTTGCATTTTGTAAAAAAAAACCTGCTTATTCAAAATAACAATCACCTTTGATTTATCAGCTTTAGTAATGTAGATCGCTGTCATTTTTCAATTTACTGATGGCACTTGAACTTTTCGGGCCAAGTAGGGGTGATTTGTTGAGAAAATGCACCGTATACTATCCTTTTACAAATGTCAATGTCTTGGTGAGTTTTTGACTACAAAAAAAAAGCCTAGCTGATATTAAAATCACTATCACGTCACTGATAGATCTTCACAAGATTGAAAAGATCTGAAAGATTGAAAACATAGTCTGGGTTGGCGGATTTCGTCGTCACTTATTTTTAATAAGCACTTGTAATTTCCTATCGAATTTATGTAAATGAGAATTGTACTCTGATCTCATTGTGTTATAACGATGATTCATTTTTTTTTTTTTTTTTTTGCGTTCGGATGGTATGATGCATTGAAAATTATACTTGTTCAGTTTTATCCGGAATGTTTCTTTCACCTGAACATCAGCTAATTACAAAAGATTACAAAGGCGGAGCATGCCGACTGGAGACCTTTTGATCCATATCTAGGTCGGGTGCGAAAAAAATCATATTAATAATAAAATAATAAATAAAAACTATAATGATGTAAATAACAAATAAAATACATAAATAAATGCATAGGTATAGTTAAATAATAAACAAACAGGTAAATACTAAATAATAATACATTGACATATAACTAATAATAAATGATAACAAAACAAAAACAAATAATATAAGATAAATTATAATCATTACAGCATCTTACTTAGGTATTTATGGAGTTGCAAAAGATGATCATGCAATAGAGGTCCACCAACTAAAAAGACTCGTAGCTAAGAAAAGAGACAAGGGCCAGGAAGTGTCCACACCACTGGAGCCATACAAGGATGCCTTCACATGGATCTGCATAAACTTCTCTGCATTGCAGTGACTCTCCCTGTCACCTCAGCCTCTTGTGAAAGGAGCTTCTCCTGTCTGAATTTTCTCAAGAAATTCTCGAGGAACATCAGTGGTGACTACCGTACCAGCAACCTTACTGTGATATCAATCAATTCTTAAGAGGGCCAAACAACTGAACATTGATGCTTTTGCAGATACATTTGCTGCCAGTCACCAGGACAGGCGCATACTTTAAAAGTAACATCTTGATTAAAGTTCATGTGTTGTTTGCCATGCTCTAACTTCTAATATTCTTCCTCAGATTGTATTAACTTCATAAAAAATAATTCTTTCCTGGCATGTTCACTACGTATTTACACGTCTATATATTTTTTCTTCCAACAGAGTGGTTTTTATTTTAATGGTAATAAATGTTGCATATGCATTATTCTGGATTTCTTTGGTTTGATGATTTCCTTGGGCAAAATCTTAGATGAAATCATGAAATGTTTTTTTTTATACATTTTCAAAAGTGCAGGGGTCTAAAATGTACTTAATTATTTATACTTAACAATTTACCACCAATACTTTGATGACATTTTGTGAATCCCTTCCACATTTTACTTCCCCCCAACCCCACCCATGAAAAATTCCTGGCGACGCCACTGTTGGGAGGGTAATAGATATTGTCACGAGTCCGACACGTGATCTAAGGCCATGGCGGAGAATCACATACCTGAAGGATATAAAGAAACGCATTTCCGAACAGAGGCGTACCTAGATTCTCCAAGATAACCCAATATATCCTCATTAACATATTTAGAGTTAGGCATGATAGAGTAAGAGGAAGAGACGGGAGTAACTTCTTTCCTATGCACACCGTTAGGTAAATACATAGAGCTTACCTACTTTACGTAATGGTCCATAGACATATGCATGTTTTCAGCAAGCACATATATGAAAGTAAATAAACAATAAGCAATAAGATTAAACTAAAATGTACATCTTGGAATGCTTGATAACGAAAACTCTTTCATCTAAATTAATTTCTATGCAGTCACACCTCTACCAAATTTAAAAGGACCGCTCTTACTTCAGAGCCGGCGTGAAAGGCAATTATAACCGATAAAGTCTAATTCTTTCCGTTGGAGACACTATCAGTGCATATTCCATACCTTTCACTTATCATACCGAATTCTTTATATTAAGTTATTGATATTTTTTCTAATAATTTTAAGATACTAATGATATATTTTTTATTTTTATCCCATATCACTTTGGTAACTCATAGCGAGTACATTTGCCATCCCATTTGGTGAGTACCCGGATATTCACCCTCCACGCGTTGCTCAATTTCTGCTGAACGAGAAGGGTTACTTTATTTATTTTTGTTTATTTTTTGTGAGTATGTGTGAAGTTTTATGTGCTGTATTTGTTGTAAAAGTGTCCAATATCATAGTGGTTAATTTACCAGGTTATTTTTTTCATATGATGGGAAAAATAATAAATAATGGCCGTGGATGTAGGGCCGCAGTGACGTTTCCTCGAATCTAACGGGACAGATCTGTCAGAATTGATTCTAAGTGGAAAAAATACCCATTGTATGAAGAAAATGTATTTTAATGTATTTAATAGTCATCTGGTATTTAGAAAGTGAAAATGTTGAATTTCGCCTTGCCCCACTAGTGAACTTTTCCAGGAAGTTACTCTAGGTTTGGGGATCGGCAGTCGGAAACTAGGGGCTAAGATTCCAAGAAGGGGTTTGCCCATGACTCAGTCGTATCTTTCATGTTACCAATGAGGCATCTTATTAAACAGGATGGAGAGACAGGATATGAAAGTTTGTACAGTCCGGAGTTGACGTTGGGTGGGTGGACGAAGTGATCGTTAGAGAACCCCAGAGATCGGGATAAGGTTGAGTTCGCCATTGTGTGGGTCCTATACCTGTTTCGTAGAACTTTCGAGTAAGTCGCGTTTTATTATTGTAAGACTTCTAATATTGAACAAGTTTCAGGGATACCCATACCAAAGAAATAATAACGCCTACAGATTGTGTTCGATTGCTGTTGTTTTAGTTGCTGGGATCGAATTTCATCATCTTGAACTTCATTATTCTTAGACACTTTTAAGGTTGGAGCACGTGCAAGTCGCTAGTTCATATTGTGTAGTCTAGGAGTGCATTTTGATTTATTTAGAGGGTTTCAACTTGAAGTGATTGCAGCAGCTCAAGTCTACAGAATATCTTTAGTGCTTGGGCTTGTCATTTTCAGGTTTGTGTCCATCTTTGTCATGGGGATAGCTTGGTGCTCAGTTACAAAGTACTTGGAATAGTCTTTCTTGCTTACAAGGATAGTGCAGGAGTATTGGTCTTGATAAGTAAAACTTTATCCTTCCACCCCTCCCATACTAGACTTGCCAAAATGTATTACCAAAAGTCTATATTATGGGTCAAGTTAATCTGGTTTGTGCAAGAGAATGTAAAAAAAATAGTATGGTAGATGAGGGTGCATGTTTTTGTTTGAAGGGACTATTATCCTCTAGGAATGCAGAGCTAATGAAGACAAAGGATTTTAAAAGCATAACAAAATATTTTAATACCTTAATTTCTTGTTTGGTGTTGGCATTTGTGTATATGATTTTATTTAATAATTATTTTCCCCTTGGGAAATTGTATCAAAGCACAACTTCGGTAAATTCTTTAAAGGTTCAGACATACTAATTGCGCCATTGTATCTCATCGTGTGTGGTGGTTTTTTGTTATTATTTTTTTTTCCAGCTTCAAATACTTTTATAGTTCCTGTTCAGCATTCAAATTTTGGGCATGAGAAATTAGTTTTTTCAGGCAAGTTGATCAGTATGTACTGCTGAAGACCATATTGCAAAGTTAAACATGTTCATTAGTTCTTGATATTGCTTACAAAATTGTGGCCAAGTTTTGACCAAATTTAAGTAAATGCATTCAAAAACTTGTTAAATGAAGTCTTGGCAATAGAATCATCTTAATTTAGTTTTAGTTTTATTGGGATACTTTAGTCTTTTGAGGAGACCTAGAGTTTATAAAAGGGAAAATTAAACAAATTTTGTGCATATTGTGCTGCTAGTAAGCTTAATCAAGATATGTTTATTTGTGGACTTGCAATTGGGTTAAGGTTGGTTGAAAATTAGTGGTTTAAATTTTGCACTGAACTTGACCAAAATGTTGCTGTATTTGACAGTCCTGAAGTTTTAAATCTAGATAGATTGGTTCTAGTAGCTTGCTTTTCAGTGAATTTGAATCTGATATAGAAAGAGAATTGGTGTTCAGATGTGGCTCCATTGGGTATAGGAAGCACCAAACAAAAATATTACTTGTGTTTTATATGCAGTGTGGCACTCTTGGGGTATATGGGCTCTATCCAGTGACAAAATCTGCCGCTCCCCGCTCAGACATTCTAAACATGAAGTAAATTGCTCTGTATATTCAAACTGGTAATTTGAAGTTTTGGTGATAAGCATTGTTGGCAATTCATTTTGCCATTTGTGGGTTGAATTGTATGTCTAATATTTCTGATCACCTTGGGTGTCAATTTGGACCATCACAGAATATTACTTATTGCTGAGCTGGGATCCACTACACTTTTAACCTAGTGTTCAGATTGTGTGTGTGTATACACACACGACTTGGTGGTGCGGTTGGTAGAGCACTGGACTGCGAAGTACGGCGGTGCTCACAGTACCTGGTTCGAATCCTGCCCAGGGCCGGATCCATTTCGGTATCGCTGCGCTTCGGGTCATTACTCTGACTAGTGGGCGGAGTTGGGGGTGTGTGTGTGTAAGGTCATAGCATTACCCATAAATCGGTCATATGAGCTATCGAGCTCTCTTCCGGGAGGGAAATAGCTGTCGATCACGAGTCCAACACGTGATCCAATGACCAAGGTGAGGTGAATACACACACACACACATGATGGCACAGTAGTAGCAATCATGGCCGCCACTACGGCACTCTGGGTTTGAATCCTGTCCAGGGCTGAAATAATTTCAGTATCACTGTGCTGTTAGTTGTTCCTCCAACTCGTGTGCAGGGAGTTTGGGGGGGGGTGCATGTAAGGTCAAAGCATTATCCAAAGATTGGTCATACATGAGCACTGAGCTCTATTCTGGCAGGGAAATGGCTGTATATAACAAGTCCAACACGTGATCGAAGACCATGGTGAATCGCACACATAGGGAAGGGGTCTTGTTACTTCACTACATTGTTCAAAGCAGACGTGTGGGCACATTTGGGTATTCTTGAATATCTTTAACTCTCCAATGGGACTTTTTGTCAGTAACCTTTCAGTGTAGCATGTTGAAGTCTAAGGATTGTAATGAACCACAACCAGCCACACCCATATTTCCAAAGTTAATTGGCACCCAAAGTGAGATATAATGTAGCGGTGGGGGTTCAAATATCTAATACTGTAATGCATTTTACAGTAAAAGACAAATACAGATTTGGAATCCAACCTGGTATTGATTTAAGTATTATCAATGAACTGAATTTGAATCATTAAGCAAACTTCAACTTTCTATAGACATTGTTGGGTTAATAAGATTCAGATATTAAGTAGACCATGAAATTCCAAGATAAACAGTGTATGTGCCAGTTTGATAGGTTATTAAATTGAAACTTTGAAAATTTGGTTACATAAGCTTTTCCTTAGAGAAGGTGGC
The DNA here is from genome assembly GCF_046742065.1 of Oratosquilla oratoria. NCBI lineage: Eukaryota > Metazoa > Arthropoda > Malacostraca > Stomatopoda > Squillidae > Oratosquilla > Oratosquilla oratoria. The sequence goes on along the minus strand of NC_134785.1, from coordinate 59,130,647 downwards.
CATTTTTGTTGCTGGTTTCAGGTTGGTTTGAGTCCTGGTAGGTATTTACAATGAACTTTTAGAGAAGCTATTTAGTTTTGCTCAAGTATTGGGCACTATGATGGAGTTTTTTATTATTCCAAGTATATCACAGTAATTTACTCATTTGGATAGGCAAGGAACCTTGGATGTTTCATTAAATGAATAGAAAGTTCATTGTTAAAATTTTCATGATATACCTTCCAAAAGTATTGGTTTAAAAGCACACAATTTTAATTTTACTATTGCTAATCAACTCATTACCCAGTTTTTCATGCAAAGATACCCACAACCAGAAATTTGCCAAATCTACCCGTCCAGCTGGTAGATTCCTTGATGCGGATGGTATTGTGTTGCAGTATTAATTATTCTGTAAGCAAATTCTCAGTTGGGCAGGCCAAGTGAACTAGTACTTTGGAACTAAAAGGTGTATCATGGCTATATTTTTGTATTGGCAGTAAATGCATGTCCTTTTGGGTGCTTCTCCAGACGTTCTTCCTAGCAAAATATTTTTGGCTGAATTTTGCAGATTTAGGCTAGGTTTTCTGACCATGCTGGTTAGATTTGCAGCAGACTTTGGAGTTGTTCAAATTTTCCTGTAACATTTCTGCTTTTTGGTCATGTATATACAAGTAACTAGATTTAAGAAGTATAAACTTATCGATCAAACCAGTTTGGGAAGGATGAGTTGATTGACCTGAAAGTTAATGTGGTATTTTTGCCGGTATTATTTTAGTTGTGCACACCTACGCTATATAGCATTAGGAAATCTAATATTAGTTTTATAAATCATAATACATGAACATAATATGCAATTTTCTAGGCAGAAATGAAAAAAAACTTGCTGCAAGCAAATATACTAACGAACGAAGCCGTTAGAATGTGGTATGGACACCATGCCAGTCCAGTCACTATCAGATGACAGCATTCACGTTGTAGACTGGGTGTTCTTCAACTCCAGGTGACGTTAATAAGCGCTGATGCAAAGACAATAGGGCTTCCATGGACTGAGAGAACACAGGGCTCTGCTGTTGTCCTTTAATTGCCCGAAGTGCAATAATAATCAGGCCGTCGGCATCAGTGACGATGACGACCCGGATGATCATTAAAATTTGCTGTACCGAATTACTAAACATTGGTTAGGTTAGACTAGTTTATTTTATTTCTATGACCTCGGTTCCTATTAAAACGTCATGGCATTTCATTCAACCACCGCATCTTTGTTTGTTAGAAAATAGGTTTTAGCAACTTTTTTGTTACAGGTTTTTTGCCAAGAAATTTGCATATTACATTGATCTATTATAGTTTACAAAATTAATTATTAATTTTGTATTGTTATATTGTGTAGGTGTGCACAACTAAAATTTGACCTTTTTGCGTCTTATACAATCCCCCACCCCACCCTTTCTCTCATCTTTCTTACAAGTGCACACCAACATGATCTAGTATTTGAAAATTAGATATTAATTTTTTTAAATTCTAATACATAATGTAATTACATTCTTCTTGGCAGAAATCAATAACAGAATGTTGCTAAAAGCTATACACGTAAACAAAGTCGCAGCAACTCCTTGAGACACAATCTTGTGTTGATAGATTTTGGAGGTCAAAGGTGACAATGATGACCCCAAGAATTAAGGGTACCACATTACTGAAAGCAGGTTAGAATAAACAAATTTATCATAATTTAATTTCCTCAACCTCCACATCTACCAAAACAAAAATGGTGTCTCGCAGTTGCAGCGGCTATGTTGTGTATCGCTTTCAGCAACTTTTTCAGTAATTGATTTCTGCCAAGAAAAACGTATAATACAAAATTGGTACAAGTTTTCTGTTACCATATCACGTAGGTGGGCATTTCTAATAGTTTACCCAAACAGTTGTTTGGGGAGTGATTATTGATATGGGAACAGCTGCACAGGATTACATGGCCAACTACTTACTAAATGCCTGTTTGGTAAGATCAGTCTTGTCTAAATATTGGTCTAAGATTTGGCTGACCTGGCACTGGTTCAGCTGTAAGTCTCCAGTTTATAATTTTTTTTTTTTTAAATGACTAGATTCAGAGCTTACTGTGTGTATTCCTTGACACAAAAGTACTGGATGGTTTATAAAGACTGGATAAAGCAAATTTGCCTGCCCTTGTATGAAGCTTTTGATAAATTTTCAGAAGTGCACAGCTAAGCTATATAGCATTAGAAAATTCAAGAAGTTTGTAAATTATTATACATCCACATGATGTATATTTATCTTGATGGCAATAACAGAAAAAGTTAATAAAAGTGACTTGATTGGAGCCTCGGATGTTGCTTGAGATACCATCTTTTTCATGCGGTGGTCAAAGAAATTAAATAAATTTGTCTATTCTAACCAAACCTGTATTTAGTAATGTAATACCTATAATTCTATATGTTTTGTCAGGGAGGTTGACGGCTGGTTTTAGTGTCCAATCTGACTGGGGGGTGTACAGGAGTTCCATAGCTTTAAGAAATGCATGAATCTTGACTCCTTAACGCCTTTAAAAAAATTTACTGTGTGAGGTACCGAGGGAGTTTGCCTGGCCACAGTACCCAATCCTATTTGTTCTTAGTGGGACTGGACAGATGGTGTCAATCCTATGATCACAGCTTTGGTAGTGTATTTGCTTTTACCAACATTTGTTGATTTCTGCCAAGAAAATTGTATATTCATGTATTATATTCTACAAAATCAACATTCAATTCTTTTATGCTGTATCGCGTAGGTGTGCACTTTTGAAATGATATCCATTTGTTCTACAAGATGTATTCACAGTTTGCTTTCATTGGCCAGTTTTAGCTTTAAATTTTCCCATTTTTACCATTGCGACAGGAATGTAATCAATAACCTTGTAAAAAGTACCAGATGGTTAGAGGATTGTAGATGTGACGCCTATCTTTAAATAGGGATCAAAGATACTTGCTTGCAGCTACACACCAATAAGCTTGACAGCGCAAGTGAGCAAAATCATGGAAAATTTTATTAGAGATGCAATAATAAAGCATCTTGAACACAAACTGATCAAAGGAACTTTTTATCAATCTTGTCTGACAAACCTACCAACATATCCGAGAGTGTAACATCCCCCACCCCCTCTCCTCTCTCTTCCCCTTCCCTCCCCCTCCCCTCCCCCCCTCCCCTCCCCCCCTCCTCTTTCCCCCTCTCCCTCTTTCCCCCTCTCCCTCTTTCCATCTCTCCCTCTTTCCCCCTCTCCCTCTTTCCATCTCTCCCTCTTTCCCCCTCTCTCTGTCCACTCTCCCTTCCCCTTTCTCCTCTTCTGTCCACTCTCCCTTCCCCTTTCTCCTCTTCTGTCTGCTCTCCCCTCTCCTGCTACCCTTCTTTCTCCTCTCCAGCCCGCCCTCCCCTTTCTCCTCTCCTACCTGCTCTCCCCCACTCGTATCTTCTTCCTCACTCCCTTTTTCCCACTCTTACCTCCCCTCTCCCCTCCCCACTCTTCCCTCACTTCTCCCAATTCTCCCATCCCTGCTTCCAACTCTTCCATCCCCTATCCTCTCTTCCCCACTGTCCTTCCCACTCCCATCTCTTCTCCCTGCTCTTCCTGCCCCACTCTTCCCACCTTACTCCCCTCTCCTCCCCTCCTCCCCACTTTCCTCTTCTCCCCTCCTCCCCACTTTCCTCTTCTCCCCTCCTCCCCACTTTCCTCTTCTCCCCTCTTCCCCGTTTTCCTCTCCTCCCCTCTTCCCCACTTTCCTCTTCTCCCCTCTTCCCCACTTTCCTCACCTCCCCTCTTCCTCACTTTCCTCTCCTCCCCTCTTCCCCACTTTCCTCTCCTCCCCTCTTCCCCACTTTCCTCTCCTCCCCTCTTCCCCACTTTCCTCTCCTCCCCTCTTCCCCACTTTCCTCTCCTCCCCACATTCCTCTCCTCCCCACTTTCCTCTTCTCTCTTCCCCACTTTCCTCTCCTCCCCTCTTCCCCTCTTCCCCACTTTCCTCTCCTCCCCTCACTTCCCCACTTTCCTCCCCTCACTTCCCCACTTTCCTCTCCTCCCCTCTTCCCCACTTTCCTCTCCTCCCCTCTCTTCCCCACTTTCCTCTCTTCCCCACTTTCCTCTCCTCCCCTCTTCCCCACTTTCCTCTCCTCCCCTCTTCCCCACTTTCCTCTCCTCCCCTCTTCCCCACTTTCCTCTCCTCCCCTCACTTCCCCACTTTCCTCTCCTCCCCTCACTTCCCCACTTTCCTCTCCTCCCCTCACTTCCCCACTTTCCTCTCCTCCCCTCACTTCCCCACTTTCCTCTCCTCCCCTCACTTCCCCACTTTCCTCTCCTCCCCTCACTTCCCCACTTTCCTCTCCTCCCCTCTCTTCCCCACTTTCCTCTCCTCCCCTCTCTTCCCCACTTTCCTCTCCTCCCCTCTCTTCCCCACTTTCCTCTCCTCCCCTCTCTTCCCCACTTTCCTCTCTCCTCCACTCTCTTCCCCACTTTCCTCTCCTCCCCTCTTCCCCACTTTCCTCTCCTCCCCTCTCTTCCCCACTTTCCTCTCCTCCCCTCTCTTCCCCACTTTCCTCTCCTCCCCTCTCTTCCCCACTTTCCTCTCCTCCCCTCTCTTCCCCACTTTCCTTTCCTCCCCTCTCTTCCCCACTTTCCTTTCCTCCCCTCTCTTCCCCTCTTCCCCACTTTCCTTTCCTCCCCTCTCTTCCCCACTTTCCTTTCCTCCCCTCTCTTCCCCACTTTCCTCCCCTCTCTTCCCCACTTTCCTCCCCTCTCTTCCCCACTTTCCTCCCCTCTCTTCCCCACTTTCCTCCCCTCTCTTCCCCACTTTCCTCCCCTCTCTTCCCCACTTTCCTCTCCTCCCCACTTTCCTCTCCTCCCCTCTCTTCCCCACTTTCCTCTCCTCCCCACTTTCCTCTCCTCCCCTCTCTTCCCCACTTTCCTCTCCTCCCCTCCCCTCTTCCCCACTTTCCTCTCCTCCCCTCCCCTCTTCCCCACTTTCCTCTCCTCCCCTCCCCTCTTCCCCTCCCCTCTTCCCCACTTTCCTCTCCTCCCCTCCCCTCTTCCCCACTTTCCTCTCCTCCCCTCTCTTCCCCACTTTCCTCTCCTCCCCTCTCTTCCCCACTTTCCTCTCCTCCCCTCTCTTCCCCACTTTCCTCTCTTACATAAGAACATAAGAAATAAAGGAGACTGCAAAAGACCATAAGGCCTACACTAGGCAGCTCCGTATCCATCACCACCTGTCATCCCCATCCATAAAGTTGTCTAATTGTTTTTTAAAACAACTGATAGTTTCAGCGCTTACTACATGGTTACTAAGTTTATTCCATTCATCGACCACCCTATTTGTAAACCAATTCTTGCCTATTTCCTTCTTAAATCTAAATTTGTCCAGTTTATACCCATTACTGCGAGTCCTGCCCTGTTGTTTTATTATGATGACCTTGTTTGCATCACCCTTGTTATAGCCTTTGATCCACTTGAACACTTCTATTAGATCACCCCGCACTCTGCGTCTTTCCAGAGAGTGTAAGTTTAGGTGCCTAAGCCTCTCTTCGTAAGGCAAATTTTCGAGTCCTTGTATCATTTTGGTCATTCTTCTCTGTACTGATTCTAGTGAATTTGTCCATTCTGTAGGACGGAGACCAAAACTGTACCGAATAGTCAAGGATGGGTCTATCGCTAGATAGTTTAATAATTACCTCTGCACATCTCTTCCCCAATTTCCTCTCTTCCCCACTTTCTTCTCTTCCCCACTTTCCTCTCTTCCCCAATTTCCTCTCTTCCCCACTTTCCTCTCTTCCCCACTTTCCTCTCTTCCCCAATTTCCTCCCCTCTCTTCCCCACTTTCCTCTCTTCCCCACTTTCCTCCCTTCCCCACTTTCCTCCCTTCCCCACTTTCCTCCCCTCTCTTCCCCACTTTCCTCTCCTCCCCTCTCTTCCCCACTTTCCTCTCCTCCCTTCTCTTCCCCACTTTCCTCTCTTCCCCACTTTCCTCTCTTCCCCACTTTCCTCTCTTCCCCACTTTCCTCTCTTCCCCACTTTCCTCTCTTCCCCACTTTCCTCTCCTCCCCTCTCTTCCCCACTTTCCTCTCCTCCCCTCTCTTCCCCACTTTCCTCTCCTCCCCTCTCTTCCCCACTTTCCTCTCCTCCCCTCTCTTCCCCACTTTCCTCTCCTCCCCTCTCTTCCCCACTTTCCTCTCGTCCCCACTTTCCTCTCCTCCCCTCTCTTCCCCACTTTCCTCTCTTCCCCACTTTCCTCTCTTCCCCACTTTCCTCTCCTCCCCTCTCTTCCCCACTTTCCTCTCCTCCCCTCTCTTACCCACTTTCCTCTCCTCCCCTCTCTTACCCACTTTCCTCCCCTCACATCCCCACTTTCCTCTCCTCCCCTCTCTTCCCCACTTTGCTCTCCTCCCCTCTCTTCCCCACTTTCCTCTCTTCCCCTCTCTTCCCCACTTTGCTCTCCTCCCCTCTCTTCCCCACTTTCCTCTCTTCCCCACTTTCTCTTCCCCACTTTCCTCTCCTCCCCTCTCTTCCCCACTTTCCTCTCCTCCCCTCTCTTCCCCACTTTCCTCTCCTCCCCTCTCTTCCCCACTTTCCTCTCTTCCCCACTTTCCTCTCCTCCCCTCTCTTCCCCACTTTCCTCTCCTCCCCTCTCTTCCCCACTTTCCTCTCCTCCCCTCTCTTCCCCACTTTCCTCTCCTCCCCTCTCTTCCCCACTTTCCTCTCCTCCCCTCTCTTCCCCACTTTCCTCTCCTCCCCTCTCTTCCCCACTTTCCTCTCCTCCCCTCTCTTCCCCACTTTCCTCTCCTCCCCTCTCTTCCCCACTTTCCTTTCCTCCCCTCTCTTCCCCACTTTCCTCTCCTCCCCTCTCTTCCCCACTTTCCTCTCCTCCCCTCTTCCCCACTTTCCTCTCCTCCCCTCTCTTCCCCACTTTCCTCTCCTCCCCTCTCTTCCCCACTTTCCTCTCCGCCCCTCTCTTCCCCACTTTCCTCTCCTCCCCTCTCTTCCCCACTTTCCTCTCTTCCCCACTCTCCTCTCTGCTTTTCCATTTCCTCCCTCCATTCCTTCCCTTCTCTCCTTTCTTCCCAATCAGATCTCCACCTTTGTAAGATAAAAATCTATTTTGGCAGTACAAGACAGTTGATTGAAATAAAAAACTTGGATGATGTATAGGGCTGGGATCCATTATTGTAGTGCAAATGTTGTGGGTCTATCTTGGGGACAATGTTGTGGATGTGAATGGGTGAGGATGCATTTTGTTTCTGCTCAAAATCTGATATTGTGCATTGCCAGAATGCCCAGCAGCAATGATGTTGGTTGCAGACTCCCAAAGAAATTCAGCTTTCATTACAAGGTTCACTTTTGGAAGTGTTCCAAGATTCTCCTTACTCAAGTTCGACAAACAGCAGTAAAGCCCAGGAAAGAGTTGATCAGAATTTCTTGGATGTGAAATTCATTGCGTAACATCAGTGGGTGGATTTTATTTATTTTTTATTATTATTATTTATTATTATTTCTATTTATATATTTTTTTGGGGGGTCGGGTGTCTGGGGTGAGTACTGTTATTGATCATTTGTGGGGAAGATTTCCAATCTATGGTATCTAAGCTATTGTCCTAGTTTGTCTAAGTGTTATTGTAGATGCTGTGTTAGGTTATGCCATCTGCATAGGTACAGTGCTCAACAAAAATAATGTGCCTGGGGTGATGCAGAAAGTACTTTTGTCAAACCTGGAAAGACCTATATGAGTGGCATGGTTTCACACTAAAAATTGTCTGCCTACAGTGAGCGGGGAAGGGGTGGAGCTTATCAGTGATCCAAGAATTTATCCTGCCTGTCATTGTCTTGTTGGTGAGGAGGGAGGTTGTGCACTGTTTTCACCCTCCCCAGGGCTCCCTCTCAAATCCAACCATGACATCTTCTGAGCCACCCTGTATTACTAATATAAGAAAAAACTAAGGATCTGAGTGCAGAAACCAAAGCCCAGATAGTTGCTCCAAGAAGTCTGGCCGGCAAACAAAGGAAATTACCCCTGTCCCCTCGTGCAGAAAAGGAGATGGGGAGAAATCCCTTCGGGCCATGTCAATTTACTTTTCACACATACTCCCTGACTCCCATCCACTCCCTCATGCATCACAGCATCATCCATACACAACCATTCTCCATTCACCCCTATCTTCTCTCCTCTCCCATCCTTCCTCAACAGACATTCCCCCTCTTCTGTAATGCCCCTTTTACCCCCATCCATCCATCCCATCCTAGGTCACCCTCTCATGTTCACTCCTTCCACCTCTGGCTTCCACACCACCTTTACTAGTCTTTCTTCATTCTTTTCATGTGTCCAAACCATCCCAGTACTCTTTCATCAATCCTACCTCCCCACTCCCTTTCCACCTCCGTTCTCCTTCTCGCCCCATTTCGCACTCTATCATACTTCGGCACCTCATCTTGCACGTTCAAACTCCTCTCTTCCTCTTATGTTCCATGTTTCAGCCCCCATACAGTGCTGTCGGCACAATCACTCCTTTATACAATCTCCTCTTAGCATCCATTCCCAAATGTCTATTTCTCATTACACTTTTTAGTCCCCTTAGGCGTTTACTCACTTCTCTCAATCTACATTCTATCTCAAAAAATACAAAAACTAAAATTGACACTAAATTAAATCTCAATCCAAACAAAACTACATTCCCTCTATTTGAGCTTCTCAGCTCGCTAACCACATACTGACAGGTGATCTGAATGCACAACACCCTAATGGCTCAACACACAAACAGCAATCAAGAGGAAACATAATGTTAGAACTCACCAAACTAAATGTTTTAAATTCCATCAAACACCTCACCAGGCAACCTCTTCAGCATAACCAACAAGCTAGATCCCAGACACAAGAGTGGTCACCATCCCTCCAAACCCAAACATGGGAAACCATTTATGACCTCCTCAGTCCACTTCATAGAAAGTTACCATAGGACTAGAAGGGAAACTACAACCTTCAGAATGATTGTAAACTATGAAAAAGTAAATTGGTAAGAATTCAGGAGTAATGAAAAGAACATGGGTATATATATATACAGAGGCAGAGATACCAGTAACAAGGAGTTGCCAAAGCAGGATTTCACTATCATTACCATACACTTCTAAGATAAAAACCCACAATTCCAGAAAATAAGATAGGAAGGCATAGTAGTCCTTCCCCTCCAACAGAGACATGGATGGGGCAAAAAATAAATTGAAAAGCTTGGATAAAATCGAACTTCATCTAAAACACAAAGGCCAAATGCTCTAAAAATCTTTACTGATACTTTCAAGCACTCCAGGATGTACTCTTAAAATTCCAACAACCTGGAAAACAGACCATATTATACCTATAGGAAAACCAAACCATGATTCAGAACATAACAGAGACCTTCAGTAACCAGTCAATCTGTTGTCCCAGATCTTCTGCAGGTGGTGACTTTCAGGTCACCTGCAGTGTAAGATTGCGTTAAGCATCCAAGCAGTGGTTGCATGAGACAATTTGTGGCTAATGTTATTGTGTTGGTGTTTTCAGTGCTGGATGGAACTGAACATGTGCAAGTATGGTTGTTGCCTCTCGTGAGGGATTTTTGTGGAGCTTCATGAATAGGTGGGGGTTGGGTTGTTGGGATTATAGTGTGGATGTCTTTTGTACGGATGTTTCGTGTGGTTTAACCACTTCAGTACAACTCAAATTCTTGCGCACAGCATCAGCTGCCATAGGTAATTTGCATTACACTACTCGCATTATAAAGTAACTGCTGTATTACTCATTCTCTTTTACTGAGTAATAATAAGCTCTGGAATTGTGATCAAACCAGTTCACAGAATCCGGGGGAAACTAGTGTACTACTACAAAAATGTATAATCAAGATGCCGTTGCCGGCATCCTTGTGTACCCACTCACATCTCATGCCTACGTAGGCGTTGTTGTACCGAAGTGGTTAAGGTATACATTTCGGTAATTGTTGCCATTGGTCATCTGGTGCATGTTAAATAATGTTAAAATTAAGAACTCTCGAATAGAATTCTGTGCACATAATATTGATGCAATATTTTATAAGAATTTTGGTTTATCCAGATATTCTCTTTGGTGGTTTTGGTACATCTTGATCTCAATTTTGTATTATTTGTAGGGAGTCTTGTCATTGTCAGGTCCAAAGTTATGGGCTGAAGATCATGCGTGTGTTGAAAGTGAGACCAAAATTTCCTTTTCCAATAGAATGGTATGATCATTCTTCTATTTGAGCTTTTGTTTAAGTAAGGTTGGGAGTTGTTTGCAGATAGTTTGTGTAAGTGCTCCAAATGTCATGTATGAGCACTGGTGTTTGCTGGATCCAATGTGGGGGAAATCCTTTTTGAAAAGGTTGAACAATGTAGTTGTGAGTATTGCTCCTTTTGGGGGACATTGCAATCTTTTAATCCCAGAAATTTCTTTCTTTTGGGTAACTGCACTATAGTAAATAAAGTTTGTTTGCCATTTCTTGTCATTGATAGTGTGTGTGAACTTGAAACAAATTCCTGTTGCTACCAATACAGTTTTTTCTGGGTTCTTAGTGTTGGATGTATTAGTATTAATAACCTAGTGATAACTAGAGGTTGTCTACAAGTGAATCAAGACATTTTGCAGATAATGAAAAGTATTTTACATTCATTTTTCAAGTATTATTAAGGAGTTTGGCTTTAAAATCTAGAATTAATCCATAATACTTCTATGCATGCAGCTTTAGCAGGACAAAGGTTGAGAGAACCGTCCTGCTGGGTAAGTAGACTTCATAAAGTAGGTTGATTTAATCTTGGCAATGGTGCCCAAAAGGATTTGTTCTGGCTAACACTAGGAATTTTTCTAGAGTTTAGAGGAAGTGGGCTTCAGGCAGTCAGGATTTAGATTTTGTCAATATATGTATGCAGCTGAAGCAAATAATGTAGTGTGAGCCAGAACAGATACAAAATTTCAGGGGTGTAGCATTCACTTGTTGTACATTGTAGATAAATTGTGTGTATTCTTAATGAGTTGTGGTATGGTACACCATGCAAGTAGTTTCTGTGTTGCTACGTTTAAGTTGTTATTCAACAGTTGAATGATATGAATATATAATTTAAAGCAAACTATTTAATGTGTTGATGTCCCCACAGTTGTCTGTTGTATGACTACTAAAGCCGAAAAGCCGACGCTCCAGGGGCAGCGCTTGAAGACTCGCAAGAGAGATGAGAAAGCGAAATACGACCCTGTGGGATTTCGTGATGCAATCTTGCAGGTGATTTTGCTGTAGATTTTGGTACTAACGTGTATGAAACATTCTGTACATTATCATTTGGAAATTGACCATGATCATAGGTTGCTTGATTAAATGAACAATTAAAAATATTTATTCTTTGTTGTTTTCAGGGTCTCATTGAAGCAGGCAACGATTTAGAGGCTGTAAACAAGTTTCTTGACGGAGCTGGCTCCAAACTTCATTATCGCACTTACGGAGAAACCCTGTTTGACATCCTCATTGCTGGAGGCATCCTAAGTAAGTATGGCTCCTCATTTGGGATTGTATGAAGTAGGTCTTGGCATATCACGTTTTTATAATTTGTAATAGCAAATTAACTAAGATGAGTTGCTTCTTATAGCGCCTGGTGGTGCTATCTCAGAGGATGGAGCAGACAGTGGGCCAGTCCGCACAGATGTGTGCGTCTTTGGTGCTCCAGATGATTCCATCGAGGCATTGCGTGCACATGCACAGGTTTTCACCAGGTTGATGCGACGCTACAAATATCTAGAGAAGATGTTTTGTGAGGAAATGAAAAAGGTAAACTCGTATATTCATGTTTTTGTGCGTGTGCATGTTTGTGTTTTAGGTTGAGGATGCTTATGTTCGTGATATTTTGACAGCCTGAAGGGATTTCTCCCCGTCTCCTTTCTGTGGATGTACTGTTATGCTATATTGCTTCTGACCCAGGGCAGTTGGCTGGTTTCAGAGATGACCTGTCATCCATAAGGACCTAAGATGAGAGGAGGAAAGGGTGGTGGGTAGGAGTGGGTATGTGTCTGACTTGGCTATCTCCCTTGTAAGGGAAAAAAAAACTATTGCTATATTAAGATAGGGTTAATGCTTTGGACTTGGCCACCCTGTTTATCAAGGGGAAAAACTTGTATACGTGTGCATTATTTTGAAAAATTGGTAGTGACTACATTTGATAGGGAGAAAATGTAAAGATGGAGCAGAGTATAGGTGTTGACATGGTAGATCAGAATATTGAGGTGGTCAGGGTGAATGGAGCCTAGTGATGATTAGGGAGAATGGGAAGCAGTTGTCTGTGCAGGTTCAGTGCTGATGGAGTGTGTAAGGTGAATAAAGGTGAGGAGGGCAACTAGGGGTGGGTTTTCAAGATTGTTTGAAATTGGGAAACAGAATGTTACTAGTTTTGTTTGATTGTATTGGGTCCCTGGATTTGTAATGGAGTGGTCTGGTGTTTTCCTCTCCTAGCTCTATGCTATCAGTCTCTTCATTTCCTTAACATTTTAAAATTTGTTGGCCCACCTACATCTTAGTTGTAATTGGTTGATAAAAAAAAAAAAAATTGGCTCAACCAGATTTTTATTTGGAAAGCCTGTAGACAGTGGGTTGGGTTAGGGCGTCGTTACTTGTGGCGAAGGATAAGGGGATGGCAGTTCAAGTCCTGCCACCAGTGAAGTTGAACTAAGGGCATGGTTCATTAAATTCCAAGCTACAAAATCCTCTGTGAGGGGCATTATCCTAGCCTTCAGATAGTAAGGAGTTTGTGACGTTAAACCCTATCACATCACTACAGACTTCTTCCATCTTTTAAACGTATAATTAATTTTTGCAGGTCCTTGTGTATCTGAAGGGTTTCAGGGAAGAGGACCGCATTCGTTTGGCTCGCTGCGTAGCCATGTGGATAAACGACTCGCTGCTGCCCCCGACCGTCCTGATGACCCTTGTCCAGGATCACCTGGTCAAGGATGGTTTGGCAACAGACTTCCTCTGTGAGGTATGTATGACATGGGCTTTGCCTTATACATTACTAGATATTCTTGAATGTTTTATACTAAAGGAATAGTAGTGTAATAATGGTATTTTTTCAGGTATTGTTGGCCATGAAAGTTCTTAAAGATATGACTGCTGTACGGACATTGCTTCGTAAGTCTGGGCTTGATATGCGGCTTATGGAGTTCCTTCCAGCCAATAAGCGCACCGATGAGAACTTCAAGAATCTCTTCTCTGGAAAGGGGCTCAGTGAGCTTGTTAATATCCAGAAGTCTTTGGTAAGTTATCTAATGTTTATACTTCACTATCATAAGAATTGCATGAGCATTATTATTCATTGCAGAAGACCATTATACTTCATTCTATTGTGTGTTATCTTGAGAATTGCATGAGCATTATTATTCATTGCAGGAGAAGGAGACAAGCATCAAGGAGCTGCAGGTATATCTGGAGCATCAAATGAAAGAAGGGACGGCTGCGAATGACATTATTGTAGGTGTGCAAGAAATTGCTAGGAAGCACAACCTACAGGAGGCACAGATGGTTACCACTGTAAGTTTTTAATGTAACTTTTGGTTAGTTTGTCATTTTTTTTATGCATACATACAGCACAAACCTGCATCTATATACCAAGGGCCTCATCCCCATAGAAAAGAGGTAGCTAGCCAAGGCATGCATCCACCCCCTCATCATGGCTCCTCGTGGATGAATGGTCATACCAGTCTCTTGCCCACTTCCTGGGTCATAGGCAACATAACAAGGCACATCATATCACTGCAGGGCCATTCACTTAATTTGTGACAACTCTGTTCCTCATCCCCATTTGTGGAAAATATGTACAAAAGGGCCTTTCTCCCCTTACCTACCTACGCCCCCTCTGGTCTCCTCCCATACAAGGGGTTTGTGATGTCAAAACATACAACCCCAAATGCATCCTCATTTGTCCAGAACAGATTCGGTGGCCCCCTCCTACCTTGTTGATGGGTTATCCCTTTTCCTAGTCCTCTTTGGTCAGTAAAAGCAGTCAGAGACCATGTCTCCCAAGCAGGACCTGACAACTGCAGCTGGTTTACTGCCACTTGTGTTAGAAGCTGCTTGCCCCTTGCATCTACTTCAGTGGGGGTGTGGGGGAGTGAAATAGAGGAAAGACCCCTTGGGCCGTGTTATGTCATTGTCCATTTAAAAAAGGGGGGGGGGCAATCTTTCTAGTTTGACAACCATTTGGCTTTGCATCCAATACCCCTTTGCCCCATCCAAGCTCCTTGGTCTTTTCACACTTCAAGCTATTATTTCCTCACTTGGTTGCCACATGGCCAAATTGGCACACTGGTGCACCATAACAGCTATCTGCTGATCCTTGTTCACTCTTTCTCCTCTCCATCCCCTGGATGACAGGTCCAGGAGGAGCAAAGGAGCAAAGATAATAGGGAGGAAGGGGGGGTGGGTGAATGGGAGTGGAATTTATGCACTGCCAAACACACACACACAATCTTTTCTTTCCTTTCTTCCCTTTCTTTTCTTTTCTCCTTACCTCTGTGTAAGGGGGGGGGGAGCCTTTGGTATATGTATGTACCTCCCAATCTTGATCCATCCTGGTAATACCTACCATTCTTCACCAAACACTTCATTTGAAACATGTCCATGTCTTTTCTGTATACCTAATTCTGCTCCATGGTGTTATGAGTGAGTGGGGTGTGTGGAGAATGGCTGGTTATAGATGTGTTGTCTTGCTGCATTGCTTCTGACCCAGGGCAGTGGGCAAGGTACAGGGATGACCTGTCATCCATGAGGAAACAAGATGAGGAGGAAAAGGTGGTGGATGGGAGTGGGTACTTGCTTTTTGATGCGGCTACCTCTCTTGTAAGGGGGGAAAAAGCCATGGGTATATATAGCATTGTGGGTACATTTATTTCCCAGATATCTATTTCTTGTAAGTTTTTATTTCCATGGCATAACTTGCACCCTTCAATAATTCACCTCCATTAACACATGCTACCCCAAATAAATTGAAACTACCGACTCCAGCCATGGTGTCTGTTCAGTACGCCAAGGGGTTTTTCCGCGAAGAAGGGAGGTTACCAGTCAAAGGCTTGCATCCATGACCATGTACCACCCAGTCTTGCACCTGTCAATAATGTGTACAAACATGCATACAGGCCCTCTCCACTATATAATGAGGGTGGCTTTGTCAAGACATACTTGTTATACCCATCATACACCAAGTAATAGGTGGGGATAGGAAAGACCCTTCATTAATCTTATTTTGATTTATAGATCTGGACAACAGTTATGGCTGCTGTAGAATGGAATAAGAAAGAAGAGTTGGTGGCAGACCAAGCTTTGAAACACTTGCGCATCTATGCTCCACTCTTTGCTGCAAATACCAACACTGCTAGAGCTGAACTAAACTTGATGGTCCGCATACAGGAGTTCTGCTATGACCACATGAATTTCATGAAGGTGTTCCAGAAGATAGTGTTCCTCTTTTATAAATGTAAGTACTTTCAGCATAGCTGAAGATTTTATTCATTGCTGGAAGTATATTTTTTCATAAATGTTCATTGGATAACAAGGTGAGAATGTGAATTGATTAGTATTATGTTTACTGATACCATTGTTTATAAGAATTGGGCCAATGGATTGTCTGTCTTTTTCAGCTGATGTATTGTCCGAGGAGGTTATCCTAAAGTGGTACAAGGCCAGCCACTCAGCCAAGGGCAAGTCTGTCTTCCTAGATCAAATGAAGAAGTTTGTGGAATGGTTGCAAAATGCTGAAGAGGGTATGTAATATTTATTTTCATTGTGATAATTGTTAGGTCTCATTGTCTGGAAACCAGGAGCACCACACTAGCCAACAGTGTTTTTCTCTTCATAGGTATTTCTCCCCCATTTTCTCTTTTCTGCATGAGCAAAGGGGGGGGCGGGTTGCTGTGTGAGTGAAGCAGCCCTGTTGTGGATGGTTATACGGACTTCTGGCCTGGGTGTTGGTAGATAGAAGCTAAGATAAGGGAACAAAGGCAGTCAATTGTAGTGAAATGGTTGGAATGGATGTGTGCCTTGACTGGCTTAGCTTGCAAAGGGGAAGAAGCCTTTGGTATATGGGTAGATAAATAGGAAGAAGAGGAAAAGAGCCAATCTTGGCTTTCAGGTCATCCTTTGGAGAGAGAAAAAGGTTGGGGGGGGGGAGATGGTTAGAGTTAGAGGGTTCTTTGCAGAATGAAATAGTTCAGAGATAGTTGCACGTTTCAGTGATATGGCCACCGTTCAACACTTCTAAGTTCCAAGAAAAGGCTGGACGACAGCATCACAGAGTCCAGGATATAATACCCCACCCCATACTATACAAGACAAAGGTCTCCTTTTGACATGCTCTTCCTTTGTAGTCCTTTGTTACAAGGTTGGATAGAGGGAGAAACAAGGTGAGGAGGAGGTCATGGGTAGATACTGGAGATGGCAGAAAGGGATGATAGAGTATTGGGATGGTTTGTACACATGGAAAGTGAGTGAAGAAAGACTTGTAAAAGGTGGATGAAGTAAAGTTGAGAGGATGACCAAGGGTGGCGAGATGGATGGATGGGGGTGAAAGGAGCTTTGAGCAAGAAGGGTATGTCTCTTGAATAAGGGAGAAGTCAGGAGGTAGGGTTAAGTGGAGAATGGTTCTGTATAGATGATAGTGTGACACACACAAGGGATGGAGGGGAGTAGGAAATGGTTGTGTGAATATTATTTTGATGCATCACATGCTTCCCTTCTCTACATTCCATACGAGGGGATGGGGGGGTGGATTGCTGATAAATGGGGCGGCCTTGCTGTGGATGTGCATTACTTCTGACCCCCCAGGGCAGTGGATGGGAAGCAGGGGGTGACCTTCATGCATGAGTAACTAAGATGAGAGGGTGGTGGATGGGAGCGTGTATGTGCCTTTGACTTGGCTACCTCATGTATGAGGTATAAATCCCATGTTGTATAGATTACAAAGGTGGAGCATGTCGACAGGGAACTTTTTGGTCCATGACTAGATTAGATACTTTGTAGCACAAAGGGCTTTGACAGCCCTGTGAAGGCCTTCACAATATGACTCTTCATTAACACTTGGCATACAATAATGCCAAAGTCTGTGTCCTAAGGCAAAAGTGGGTATATGAAGACACTGATGTCAGCATGCTGATTTAAGTTTAGTTTGTAGTTGTAGCTGAGTGATCCCATATTCTGTGTTGGCCCTCCCTGGAGATTCCACAGTGTCCTTAAAGTACTGTTCCCACTAGTCATATAAATCAGCTAGATCATGCCCCGCCCTCATTTTGTTTTGGGTTACTATACATCAGACAGCTGGTGATACCAGATTGTGGACGTCTACTTTTTTAATGTAGAGCGAGTGAGTGAGAAATAATTGATCTTGTGTACTGGCTTGATCATGCCCCACCCTTATTTTGTGATGTATTAACCCCTTCCATACGGTGCCGCACACGTAGGCGTCATGGACTTAGATCTCGGTGGCAGCAGCCAATGCCAGCCGTACGACGTGTCGTAATAATACTCGCATCATAAAATATAGTCACCGCTTATATCGATCGTTCTCTCTTCACCCGTGAATTTTGATAACCATAGAAAATGCGATTACAAAAGAATTAGAATGTCATTATGGAGGGGTGACTACAATAAATATAATCAAGACGCCGATATGGCAGCCTCGCGAATACACTCGCTCCCCATGACGCCTACGTGTGCGGCACCGTATGGAAGGGGTTAAAGCTGAAGCTAGGATAGAACAAAATCAGCCATTGTAGCATATGGTTGACTGAAAGGGGGTGAGAGATAATGATAGCTCAGCTGGCATGAAAAAAAATGTGCATTGTAAAGCTTATCAACTCTCTTTGTAGACACATTTCCACTATCAACTCTCCACTATGATTCTTTCCTGGAACTCCACATTTCCCAACCACTCCCTCAATTGGACCATATCCTACCCTAGCATTAAGGTCTCCCAGTACTATTGCATTGATATTTTTCCCTAAATCCTCTATGCACTCATGGGGTAGTGCGAGAGGTAAATGCAAGGGTAGTGGGTCAGGGATTGGAGATGGTTAAAGAAAATGGAGAAAAGTGGGAGGTGAGCCAGCTGTTGTTTGCGGACGACACTGCGCTTGTGGCAGGATCGGAGGAGGGATTGAGGAAGTTGGTGACAGAGTTTGGGAGAGTATGTGATAGAAGAAAGCTAAAGATAAATGTGGGTAAAAGTAAGGTGATGAGATGTACAAGGGGTGAAAGTGGCAGTAGACTGGAAGTGAGCATTAAGGGAGAGCGACTGGAGGAAGTGGATAGTTTTAGATACTTGGGTGTAAATGTGGCAGGAAAAGGTGGAGTTAGAATGTAGATTGAGAGAAGTGAGTAAATGCTTTGGTGGATTGAAGAGTGTAATGAGGAATAGACATTTGGGAATGGATGCTAAGAGGAGACTGTATGAAGGAGTGATAGTGCCAACAGCACTGTATGGGGCAGAATCATATGAGAGTAAGAGAGGAGGAGTTTGAATGTGTATGAGATGAGGTGTCTGAGAAGTATGATGGGGGTTACTAGGCTAGATAGAGTGAGAAATGAGGAGGTGAGGAGGAGAACGGGGGTGGAAAGGGAGTTGGGAGATAGGGTTGATGAAAGAGTATTAGGATGGTTTGGACACATGGAAAGAATGAGTGAAGAAAGACTAGTGAAAGAGGTGTGGAAGGCAGATGTGGAGGGCGTGAACATGAGGGGACGTCCTAGGATGAGATGGATGGATGGGGTGGAGGGGGCTTTGGGGAAGAGGGGAATGTCTGTTGAGGAAGGACAGAAGACGGGTGAATGGAGAATGGTTGTATATGGATGATGTTGTGATGCATGAGGTGGTTGAGGTAGTATGTGTGAGCAAAATTTGACGCAGCCCAAAGGGATTTCTCCCCGTCCTCTCCTTTTATGCAATGGGGGGACGGAGAGGTGGGATGGTCGCCAATTTAATGAAGCGGCCTTGCTGTGGATGTACTGTATCTTGTGACCCAGGGCAGTGGACAAGGTGCAGGGATGACCCGTCATCCAGGAGGTGCTCAGATAAGAGGGAGGGTGGAGGGGGTGTGGAGTGTATTCAGGGATGGAATGGGTGGGAATGATTTTATGCCTTTCTGTTTTTGGCTACCCCCCTTGTAAGGGGGAAAAGCCTTGGTATATGTATGTATGTAAAGCTTATAGTTTATACGAGCTTGTTGTTGAGTAAAAAGTCTCATTAAAATTTGATTATTACTACAAGAATAAATGGGATAGGGCTTGTATAAATAGTCATGGTGAAATGTTCACAAATTATCATGCACACACACACTTTCTCCTCTCACTCCCCATGTCTTTTCATAATGCACATATTGTGATCCACCATCATACCTCAGGCAGCACTTGCACACGAATATTTAACTTGTTGAAGAGGTTATGCACTACACCAAAATATGTGAAACTATTGAAGATCTATGCACTACACCAAAATATGTGAAGCTATTGAAGATCTATGCACTACACCAAAATATGGGAAGCTATTGAAGATCTATGCACTACACCAAAATATGTGAAGATATTGAAGATCTATGCACTACACCAAAATATGTGAAGCTATTGAAGATCTCAACTATGTGACCTTGTTACATGAATAGACTGAACTGTCATCCAGAAGTTCCCAAACATCTGGACCCAGATTTTCAGCAGTCTCTCCTCCCTGTGCAGTTACTTAAAGGCTGCATCTAGGACTTTCAATGACCATGAGAACTACAAAATAATCGAATACAAAGCCGGTGACCTTAGTGTCACCAGTGGATGCTCTGCAATGACAGACAAGTCACCAACATCAATTCCATGCAGGTTTAAATTGGAGTCTGGAACTACAAGCACATGCATCATCATGAGGTTCTCCAGATTGGTCATCTTTGGATTCTCCAGAAATTGATACAGCTTGAGTGGCAACCCTGTCAGTGATTGGACCCTCTCCTTGTGGTCTTAACAAACGTTGCAATTTCTTGTAAGTTGGACTCTGCAGCACCAAATGTACACCCTTTACAGCTCATTTTGAAAGCACAACCCCACAGAATGCAGCAGTAACTACATCAACATACTACTCAAACAAAACCTCTCACCTCTACCACACAGAACATCCAAACTTGTGCATATGAAGATACTAACTTGGCATTCAAGAGTAACCACCAAATTTGATTCTCCAGCAACAACCTTCATAGGAAACCCTCCCATAGCGGACAAGAACCACACTGATGTGCCAGCACTCGTGATACCATCCAGCATTAAGATGGTACAAACACAAACTAGGGCTAACCATGGGATCAAACTGCCTCAGATTCCACTGCACAGAAGATGCAGAACACCTTGTACTATAATGCCCCCTTACTAACAATACCAAGACAACAATGCATTACTTGTTCTTTAAGTGATTTGTAGTCTTGGGTTGAGGTTGTTGCTGGTTTCCTGGAGGCTTGTGAGTCTTGTGCAAAAGAGACCTGGAACAAAAGATTAATCAACCAGAGTAAGCCATGTAACAATAGAGTAATTGGCTAGCAATGCTATCCCAGCCTCCCACCTTGCTTCTGGCTGACAACTGATGGCCCTTGATCTACAAGGTGTTAAGGGATTGTTTGAAAAGAAACATGGGTTCAAGATGGGTGGACTTGGCTGGTAACCTCTCTTGTTAGGGGGAAGAAACCTTTTTGGTATATAGCTAAGTAAATAACAGCCAGAATCACTAGCCAACTAGGGCAATAGCTTGCAAATGAATGGAAACCCTACCTTAATGTAAAGGTGGTGTGATTGTGATATTGAGATTAAGCATTGTATTTCTGCCTAGAAAAGGCAAATAGGATATTGGGATTCCTGTCTTTTGACTTCAAAGTGCAGTTGTCATGCATATACCAACAGGTTCTTCCCCCATACAAGGGAGATAGCCAAAGACAAAGGCATAAATCCACTCCCACCCATTCCATCCCTACATACACCACTCCTATTCACCACCCCTCCCTCTTTTTCTCAGCTCCTTGTGGATGACTGGTCACCCTTGCATCCTGTCCACTGCCCTGGGTCAGAAGCAATGTAATAAGACAGCACATCCATAGCAAGGCTGCTTCATTTAATCGGCAACCCCTCCTCTCCATCCCCTCGTACATAAAAAGATGGAGAATCCCTTCGGGTTGCATCAAAATATAATTCATACATAGCAACAGACAATCCTTTCACAATGCTCCTTTTACCCCATCCATCCATCTCATCCATGGTTGCCCCCTCTTGTTCACTCCATTCACCTCTGCTTTCCACACCTAATCTTTCTTCACTTGTTATTTCCGAGTATCCCTACCATCCTAATACTTTTATCAACTCCCTTTCCACCCCCACTCTTCACACATCCTCATTTATAACTATATCCAGCCTAGTAACCGTATCATACTTCTCAGTCATTTCATCTCGAGCAGATTTAAGCTTTCTTCCTCTGTTCCATGTTTCTGCCCCATACAATGCTGTTGGCACAATCACCTCATCATACAGTCTCCTCTTAGCATTCAGTCCCAAGTGTCTGTTTCTTGTTACATTTTTTTAATCCCTTAAGGTATACTTGCTTTTCTCAATCTACATTGTACCTCTACTTCTCCAGTTTCAATACTCTTCCAATTTACTGCCATCCTCTCCCCATGTACATCTTGTCACCTTACTTTTATCTACATTTATCTTCAACTTCTTTTGCACACCTTCCCAAAATTGGTCACTAACTTCCTTAATCCCTGTTCTTATCCTGCTACAAGCAGTGTCGTCGGCAAACACTGGCTTATTTTTAGAAGCTCTGCCATGGGATACGAACCCTGACCCGTGCGTCGATAATCACGAGGCCAAGACGCTAGCGATCATGCTACATGGTGATGGTTCAAAAGGACTGTACTAGTCCCCGACCACGCTTCACGTAACATTGGAAGATCTAGTCTCATTTTCATCTAATCCCGTATTAGGCGAGCCCTCCGACAAGTTGTGTATGTTTAAGACAGATTGAACATTTTTAGAAGCTCTGCCATGGGATACGAACCCTGACCCGTGCGTCGATAATCACGAGGCCAAGACGCTAGCGACCATGCTACATGGTGATGGTTCAAAAGGACTGTACTAGTCCCCAACCACGCTTCACGTAACATTGGAAGATCTTCTCATTTTCATCTAATCCCGTAAATGAGACTAGATCTTCCAATGTTATATGAAGCGTGGTCGGGGACTAGTACAGTCCTTTTGAACCATCACCATGTAGCATGGTCGCTAGCGTCTTGGCCTCGTGATTATCGACGCACGGGTCAGGGTTCGTATCCCATGGCAGAGCTTCTAAAAATGTTCAATCTGTCTTAAACATACACAACTTGTCGGAGGGCTCGCCTAATACGGGATTAGATGAAAATGAGACTAGATCTTCCAATGTTATATGAAGCGTGGTCGGGGACTAGTACAGTCCTTTTGAACCATCACCATGTAGCATGGTCGCTAGCGTCTTGGCCTCGTGATTATCGACGCACGGGTCAGGGTTCGTATCCCATGGCAGAGCTTCTAAAAATGTTCAATCTGTCTTAAACATACACAACTTGTCGGAGGGCTCGCCTAATACGGGATTAGATGAAAATGAGACTAGATCTTCCAATGTTACGTGAAGCGTGTTCGGGGACTAGTACAGTCCTTTTGAACCATCACCATGTAGCATGGTCGCTGATTATTGACGCACGGGTCAGGGTTCGTATCCCATGGCAGAGTTTCTAAAAATGTTCAATCTGTCTTAAACATACACAACTTGTCGGAGGGCTCGCCTAATACGGGATTAGATGAAAATGAGACTAGATCTTCCAATGTTACGTGAAGCTTGTTCGGGGACTAGTACAGTCCTTTTGAACCATCACAACTGGCTTATCAACAACTTTTCTCCATATTTTTCAACCATCTCCAATCCCTGACCCATTACACTTGCATTTACCTCTCGCAGCACCCCATCCATATATAAATTGAACAGCCAAAGCAACATAACGTATCCCTGGCAAAGTCCCACCTTTACCTCAAACTAATCTCTCCATTGCTAATTCTAACACAGGCTCCATTACTATCATAAAAACTTGACTGCTCTTAACAGCTTTCTTCCTATCCCATACATCTGCAACACCCCTCACAGTGCCATCCTGTCTATCCTGTCATAAGTCTTCCAAATCCATAGTTCTAAGAAACATCCTTACCACATAAATTTGATCCATGCAACTTTGCCTGACCTAAACCCACACTGTTCATCACTCACTCTGTTCCTCTCCTAATCCTGTCAATCAAAGCCCTCTCATAAGCCCTCCCAACTGCACTCAACAAACTGATCCCTCTGAAGCTACTACACTCAGTTGTCCCCTTTTCCCTTGTAAAGCAGAAAGTGGAATTATAAGACACTATGCTCTCAGTGAAATTGTATTACTGGTCTGCCCACATTTGGAATATGCAGTTTGTAACCAGATAACATGAAAAACTGGAATGAGCACAGTGAGGAAATGCAAAACTAGTGTAAAATGTTTGAAATAAGTCACATGGAAATGATTAAAACATTCATTGGAAAATGTGTTCTCGTACCAAGATTTCAAGGGTGTAAGG
The DNA here is from genome assembly GCF_046742065.1 of Oratosquilla oratoria. Taxonomy (NCBI): domain Eukaryota; kingdom Metazoa; phylum Arthropoda; class Malacostraca; order Stomatopoda; family Squillidae; genus Oratosquilla; species Oratosquilla oratoria. Next base: position 59,106,986 of record NC_134785.1, on the reverse strand, counting down.
GACTAATAAAACAGAGGTAGATTTAGCTTATAAGGAACAGTTTTGCTAACTGCATCATATGTGGTAGATTTCTTGTAAGATAATTTTACAGAGCAAGATACTTAAGTCTCACCATTCCGTCCCACCTTGTCCTTTTTTATGATTTGCATGGGAAACGCTTGCAGAATTCTTTCTTCCCCTATCATGGGGGAGTTGAGGGCAGTTTGTAAGAGTAGTAGTGCCTGTGTTAGAATTGGAAATTGAGCGATTTGAGGGGAAAGTGGGATTGTGTCAAGGCTGTCGATGTTGTTGGCCTTTCATTGTATATGTGGATAGAGTGGTACAGGAGGTAAATGTGAGGGCAATGGGCAGGGGACAAAAGATTGTTCAAGATAATGGAGAAAAGTGGAAGGTGAGCCAGTTGTTTGTGGATGACGATGCATTTGTGGCATGGTCAGTGGGAGGGGCAGTTAGAGCTTGGGGAGGTATGCAATAAGAAAAAGCTGAAGGTAAATGTGGGTAAAAGAAGGTGATATGTACAAGGGTAGAGGATAGCAATGAGTTGGAAGAAAGTCAAAAAGGAGAGAAGCTGGAGGAAGTGGACAGTTTTTATTATTTGGGGTTGCATGTGGCAGGGTAGACAGAAAGGCACTGTGGGAGGTTATGCGGATATACGGGATAGGAGGAAAGCTTCTGGGAGCTGTCAAGAGTTTTTATGAGAGTAGTAGAGCTTGTGTCAGGATTAGAAATGGAGAGAGTGAGTGGTTTGAGGTAAAGGTGGGACTTCGTCAAGGATGCGTTATGTCACCCTGGCTGTTCAACTTATACATGGATGGGGTGGTGCGAGAGGTGAATGCAAGGGTAGTGGGTCAGGGATTGGAGATGGTTAAGGAAAATGGAGAAAAGTGGGAGGTGAGCCAGCTATTGTTTGCGGACGACACTGCGCTTGTGGCAGGATCAGAGGAGGGATTGAGGAAGCTGGTGACAGAGTTTGGGAGAGTGTGTGATAGAAGAAAGCTGAAGATAAATGTGGGTAAAAGTAAGGTGATGAGATGTACAAGGGGTGAAAGTGGCAGTAATCTGGAAGTGAGCATTAAGGGAGAGCAACTGGAGGAAGTGGATAGTTTTAGATATTTGGGTGCAAATGTGGCAGGAAAGGGTGGAGTGAAGGTGGAGGTAGAATGTAGATTGAGAGAAGCGAGTAAATGCCTTGGTGGTTTAAAAAGTGTAATGAGGAATAGGAATCTGGGAATGGATGCTAAGAGGAGACTGTATGAAGGAGTGGTTGTGCCAACAGCACTGTATGGAGCAGAAACCTGGAACATGTGAGAGGAAGAGAGAAGGAACTTGAATGTGTTTGAGATGAGGTGTCCGAGAAGTATGATGGGGGTTACTAGGCTGGATAGAGTGAGAAATGAGGAAGTGAGGAGGAGAACAGGGGTGGAAAGGGAGCTGGGAGATAGGGTGGATGAAAGAGTATTAGGATGGTTTGGACACATGGAAAGAATGAGTGAAGAAAGACTAGTAAAGGAGGTATGGAAGGCAGATGTGGAGGGAGTGAACATGAGGGGACGTCCTAGGATGAGATGGATGGATGGGGGGAAGAGGGGAATGTCTGTTGAGGAAGGACGGGAGAGGACAGAAGACGGGTGAATGGAGAATGGTTGTATATGGAAAATATTGTGATGCATGAGGTGGATTGGACGGTAGTGTGTGTGAGCAAAAATTTTTGACGCAGCCCGAAGGGATTTCTCCCCGTCCTCTCCTTTATATGGGGGGACGGAGAGGGAGGGTTGCCGATTTAATGAAGCGGTCTTGCTGTGGATGTGCTGTGTCTTGCGACACTGCTTCTGACCCAGGGCAGTGGACAGGGTGCAGGGATGACCCGTCATCTAGGAGGTGCTAAGATGGGAGGGAGGGTGGAGGGGTGTGGAGTGTTTTCGGGGATGAAATGGGTGGGATTGTTTTTGTGCCTTGTCCTTTTTGGCTACCCCCCTGATAAGGGGAAAAAAAGCCTTGGTATATGTATGTATGTATGCATGTGGCAGGAAATGGAGGACTTGGGGGGGGTTGAGGTAAACTAGATTGAGAGAAGCAAATGTTTTAGGGTATTGGAAATTATCATGAGAAATACGCAAAGAGAAGATACGAAGATGTGATTGTGCCATGACACTGCATGTGGTGATTTGGAATTTAAGAGTGAAAAGTTTAGTGTTTGAGAGTCTTGAGAAATTTTGCAGGGATTACAAGGTGTGATAAAGAGAAATTAAGAGGAGGAGAGTAGGGATGGAAAAGAAGCTGGCAGAAAGGGGTGATGAAATATTATAGGTATGGTTTGGACACATGAAAAGAATGAGTGATGAATGATTAGCAAAAGAGGTGTGGAAAGCAGAAGTGGGTGGAGTGAACTAAAGTGGATGACCAAGGATGAGATGGATGGATGGGGTGAAAGGAGTCTTGAGCAAGAGTGGTACATCTTTTGAGCGGGAAAGAGAGAAGTGATTGTGCATGGATGATATTTTGACACAATTTTCTCTCTCTCTCTCTCTCTCTCTCTCTCTCTCTCTCTCTCTCTCTCTCTCTCTCTCTCTCTCTCTCTCTCTCTCTCTCTCTCTCTCTCACACACACACACACACACACACACACACACACACACACACACACACAAACACACAACCTGCCTACCTACACACACACCTACCTACACACACACCTACCTACACACACACACACACACACACACACACACCTACACCTACACCTACACCTACCTGAAGTGGGGTGGGTACCATGTAAGTAAAGCAGCCCTGCTATGGGTGTACCTTGTCTTGCTACATTGATTCAGACCTGGGCAATAGGTAGGAAACTGGGATGACTTCATCTGTGAGGATCCAAGATCAGAGGGAAACGGGGGAGGTGGATGGGAGTGGGTGTGTGCCTTGACTTGGCTTCCTTCCTTATAGCAGGGAAGAGACCTGTTTGTATGTAGATTGCATCATTAGTAAATGGAACAAGCTTTTACCAGAGATGGTTGAATGAAAGTATGTTTAAAGTTTTAAAATAAATTTTTATATAACTTTTATAATCCTGCCTTGTGAACAGAAAGGACATTCTATCATTGTAATTTGCTGGCTACTAGTGTGTTGCTATATGTTTCTGGAGTAACAGCTATGAGTGTGTGTTTTTGAAGTAAGGATGTGGAAAATTGTATGCATTTTCTTAACTTGATATCATTGATCATTTCAGAATCTGAAGAGTCGGGGGAGGGTGAAGAGGAGGAAGATTGAGCCAACCTGCCCAAGTAACTCAGGTCAATATGGTGAGTAAATATTAATAATGTTTTGTTACCTCCCTTATTAGGGCGAAGAGCCACTTGATATGAAGATATACATACAGTGAGACCTCTCATTAACAAACGTTAATTATCTGCGTTTGCTGTGTTTTCGGTGTTTTGGGTTTTGCTGTGTTTTCGGTGTTTTGGAGTGGTTTTTGGGTGGCATAGTGATTGCACGCACTAAACAACACCAAAAACACCACAAACACAGCTAATTAACGTCCGTTAATGAGAGGTCTTGCTGTACATGTATCAATGGCCATTTCCCCTGTACAAGGGAGGTAGCCAAAGGCATAAATCCACTCCCACCCATTTCATCCCCACGTACTCCACTACCAATCATCACCCCTCCCCCTTTTCGTGGCTCCTCCTGGATGACTGGTCATCCCTGCATCTCGCCCACTGCCCTGGGTCAGAAGCAGTGTAGCAAGACAAAGCACATCCACAGCGAGGCTGCTTCATAATTGATGACATACACACACACACCTCATGCAGAAAAATAAGACTGGGAGAAATCCCTTCAGGCTGTGGTTATATAGATATACCATATATATTCAGGCTTTGAATATATAGATATACCATATATATTCAGGCTTTGAATATATAGATACACATACATATACCAAAGGCCTTTTCCCACTACACAGGGGGTAGCCAAAAAGAAAAAGGCATAGAAACCACTCACCCATTCCATTTCCTACATATTCCACTTCCCTCCACCCTCCTCCCTCCCATTTTTTAGTTAGCAAGAAGGCAAAATTGGATACATAGATATACTGTAGAAAATGTTAATGTAGGACAACTTGCATGTATCTAATAACTAATACATACGTTTTCTTTTCAGCACAGCTGATATCCTTGTTTTTACCAGAATGACTACGCATGTCCTGTTTGGCGCCACCTAACTATGTGAGGAGAACCTGTGATCTGAAGTTGATTTGCCTCGAAGACTCCATTCTGACCTTGTCAGTGTACAAAAGGGTCTGCCTGTTTGTCTGTGCATCCAACACAAACCAAGCTCCTTGTCTTTAACAAAGTGACCACCACTAGTTTTTTACGGTGAACAACCTACTTCCTCTTGGCCTGTGGTCAGTCCCTCATACTGTCCTTCCTACCCTATTATCATGGTTGCGTGAATCTGTCTCTTCATTTTTAAGTGGCTAGTTTCCCCATGTGGCCATTTGTTTGGCTTCCAAACTTGCTGGGCAGTATGACTAATGTTTATGTTGCTGCTACAATTAGTATTGCAGATGGAGGAAACTTCATGGTCACACAAAAAAATAATGCTGTGATATTCTAGGTGAGGGCCAGTCTCCTAGGATTGCCAGCAAGTTTTTATTGAACAAGAATTAAGTTATAAACTTATGTTTGAGGAGATATACAAATATTATAGCCATTACTGTAGATTGCTGTATACTATAACCGCTGGTCCTTTTTTAAGTTTGTCCCATGAAAAAAGCAGAATGCTGTGTGGAACAGTGTCCCAGGGCTTTGAGACACTTGTGTGGTCGTTTTTACTTTTTATAGGAGGTTGCACCCAAACTACTCTACTGAATATGTCTACACTTCTTATTTTAGGATAATCTGTAATAGGTGTTGGAAAACAATGTTTTTGGTAAATAAAAACATTTGACAGAGTTTGTGTGATTTGTCAACCCCCATGGAAAGAATGTGCATCAAATGATCAGAAAAGTCAGTGACCACAAACTGTTGTATTGGTCCATTGGATTCTTCACCCTTATAGGGGAGGTAATCGAAATCAAAAGGCTTAAATCTACTCACTCATTTCATCCCCACATACTCAGCTCATTCACCACCTCTCCCTCTTTTCATGGCTCCAGGATGATTGGTCATCCCTACATCTTGCCCACCACCCTGGATTAGAAGCAAGACAGTAAGGCAACTTCATTTAATTGGCAACCCCCCTCCATCCCCTGATGCAGATTGCATCACAGCATCATCCATACTCAGCCATTCTCCACTCACCCCTAACTTCTGGCTTTCCTCAACAGACATCCTCCCCCTTTCCCAATGCCCCTTTTACCCCATCCATCCATCTTGTCCTTGGTTGCCCCCTCCTATTCACTCCCAAATGTCCCTTCCACAAATCTTTTACTAGTCTTTCCTCAGTTCCTTGTGTCCAAACCATCCCAATAATTTCATCAATCCCATCCTCTTACTCCCTTTCCAACCCAGCTCTCTTTACCCTGTTTCTCGTTCTATCCAGCCTAGTGACCCCTACCATACTTCTCGGGCATTTCATCTCGAACCCATTTAAACTCTTCCTCTCGTGTGTTGCATGTTATTGCCCCATACAGTGCTGTCAGCACAATCGCTTCTTCATACAATCTCTGCATCTATTCCCAAATGACTATTTCTTGTTACACTTTTCAATCCACCAAGGCATTTACTCTTCTCAATCTACATTCTACCTCCACTCTTCTCTTTCTCATCATAATCCCCCAAGTATCTAAAACTATCCACTTCCAGCCTCTCTCCCTTGATACTTCCAATTTGCTATCCTCTCCCCATGTACATATTGCCATACTTTTATCAACTTCCTTTTGCACACCTTCCCAAACTCCATCACTAACTTCCTTAATTCATTCCTCCTCTGATCCTACTACAAGTGCAGCATTGTCAGCGAACAACAATTGGCTTGTATCCTATTTTTCTCCATTTTCTTTAACCTTCTCTACTCCCTGGCCCATTACCCTTACATTTACCTCTCGCACCCCATCCATGTGTAAATTGAACAGCCAGGGTGACAATGCATCCTTGGGGAAGTCCCACATTTACCATGAACCACTCCATTCCTAATTCTTACTCAGGCTCCATTGTCATACAAACTTGACTGATATTAACAGCTTTCCACCTATCTTGTATATCTATAGTGCCTTCCTTTCTACCCTGTCATAAACCTTTATTAAATCCATGAAGGCCCAAAAAACCTTACCTTTTTGTAAAGCTTTCACACATGTCTGCATTATTACAAAAATTTAATCCACACCATCTCTACCTGTCCAAAACTCGCACTGTTCCTTACCAATTACTCCCTCTTGTTCTAATGCCAATCCTGTCAAAAACCTCTCGTAAGCCTTCCCAACTACTCAACAAACTGAAACTATATATCTGTGTAGCCTCCCACAGTGCCTTCCTGTCTACCCTGTCATAAGCCTTTCCCAGACCCATAAAAGACCAAAAAATATTCTTACCTATTGCACTACCTCATCCATATATAAATTGAACAGCCAGGGTGAAATAACACCCCTGATGAAGTCTCGCTTTCATCACAAACCACTTGCTATTTGTAATCCTAAAGGGCCCCATTCACGACAACGATTTTCAACCCCAACCCAGACCAAATTTTCTCGTGGATGGGCTCCAACAACCTACATCGCAACCCCGATTTTCAGGTCGTGGTTGGGGTTGGAGTCGTTCAGATTTTCCTGATATTTTGTGGGCGGAGCTTTATGTCTGTGTTGGGGTTGGAGTGGTGGATGGGTGCGGACAACCAAATCGATCACTTGTGCCCAAAATTTCGTACTGTGCGTTTGTAGCTATAGTTGTGCTGCCTAACTAGAAAAATGGAAGCGTACAGTAAATATTTTGTAAGAGAGATTATTGAGATATACCGTCAACATCCATGCCTATGGAAAGTTAAAAGTAAAGAATACTTGAATAAAATAATGAAATACTCGTTTCAAAATTTAAGGAAGTAAACCCCGCATCTACGCGTGATGATGTAGTTAAAAAAATTGGCTCGTTAAGAACTGTGTGGAGGAAAATTTGAGGTCTTCATATGACCTCCCTGTTGCTAGGAATCGTAATGTACATACGAGACGTTCATGAGGTGTAATAGCCTTCCTTATCGTATCCTGTTTTTTTATGATTGGTGTTACCAAGGACAGAAGTTCTAAAAATGTGGATTCATCCATTCTTAAATAGTTCATATAGTCTTTAGGCTCTAGTCTCAGTTCCTCTAATAATTGATTATGGGATAGCTTGTTTCTTTTTTGAAGCCAAGACTTACACCACTTAGACTTTTTTTTTGCGCTTTCTATCTGCCTCTAAAAAAACAGAAACATTAAAAAGATCGCCAGAGTCGAGATCAGACATCTTATCACAATAGAACTGCGGATCAACTGCGAAAACTTGGACAATTGGTTGGTGCAGTGAGTGGCGAAGCCGCCAACCACAACTCCAACCCCGACCATGTTCGAAATCTGGGTTGGGGTTGAAAATCGTTGTCATGAATGGGGCCCTTTACACAAGCTCTACTCCTGTATAAATCTTGACTGCTTTTAAAAGTTTTCCTATCCCGTATATCAGAAATACCCACGAAGGCCCAAAAAACCTTACCTTTTTGTAAAGCTTCCACATATCTGCATTATCACAAATATCTAATCCACACATTCCCTACCTGTCCTAAACTTGCACTGTTCCTCACCAATTACTCCCTCTGTTTTAATCCTAATCCTGTCAAATCTCTCGTAAGCCTTCCCAACTACACTCGACAAACTATATCTGCAAAACCTCCCACAGTGCCTTCCTGTCTACCCTGTCATAGGCCTTTTCCAGATCCATAAAAGCCCTAAAAACATCCTTACGCAGTACCCCATCCATGTATAAATTGAACAGCCAGGGCAGCATAACGCACCCCTGACGAAGTCTCACTTTTACCGCAAACCACTTACTCTCTATTTGTAATCCTAACACAAGCTCTACTACTACTGTAAAAAATCTTTACTGCTTTTAAAAGATTTCCTCCTATCCCATATATCTGCAATATCCATGGTGCATTCCTGTCTACCCTGTCTTAAGCCTTTATAGGTCCATAAAAGCCCCCCAAAAAACGGGCTTACCTTTTCCTAAAGCTCTCTCGCATGTCTTACCACAAAAATCTGTCCTAGACCCACACTGTTCCTCGCCAATTCTACCGTGAAAAGGCAGAACGCATTAACTCCAAAATCCTTGTTTTGAGAAAATCGATATTTAATATTCCAGTGCTTATTATTTCTTTTCTATTTATATCTGGAGCCTATAATTTTGCTGACTTAAATTTTAACACTTATTTTATTGCTCTATGATAATATATTCCTTGTATCGAGTTATACATTGTCACACTAGTCACACAATGCATGATAACTATTTCATGATAGGAGATAATGCGTTGTGGCTTGCAATTATTCTTTTTTAAGAATTTCAAATTGATTTGGCAAAATGTTTTTTTTTCTGCTGAGAGTGCAAAACAATATTGTAAATTATGGCAAATGAATAGTTTATTGTTTTTATTGCGTTTAGTAATTTCAAAATAATACATTATTCTTTTGAACAGTAAATTTGGCCATGATAAAGGACCTAAAAGAGAACTTCTGAAATAGAAACGATTGGTTTTTCCTTTTTATAGTGCTGGTGCATACAATTATTTCACTGAAAACATGGATTGGATAGACTAAATTCAGACATAACTCCAAATAGAAAATAATTCCTGTCACAAAATAAAGCTGTTTTAGTGATAGTGCATACAATTATTTCACTAAAAACACGAGTTGCATAGACTAAATTTAGACATAACTCCGAATATAAAATAATTCCTGTCACAAAAAAAGCAATACAAATTAATGTTTTGTTTTTACATTCTTCATATACTTATGAGAGAAAGACATGATATTCCTGCACATTATGCTAAACTGCAATTTTACAAATTGAAAAAAATAATAATACTTAATCACACCAAAATAACAAATTCCTACGTTTGTTGCACAAAAAACAAAAATAAGTGCTGCACTGTATTATTCAAATACTCAATAGATTCCACCATACTCGTACATAGATATCTAAAAAAAAAGATAAGGTCACATCAATTATTATGTCTATTTTGTGTCAGCATTATTGAGCAAATCTTTGCTATTAGGATTTTCTGGCATTTTTAACCAGAACTCTCGTCTGTTTGGTGGCATCTTGCATACCAGTTTCTCAAGTATTTTCTTCTTTGTTGAAGATATACCTCTGGGACAATTTTTCAGAGGAGTCTCTAGCAGTTCACTTGATATATCAACATTTCTTTTCAGAAAATTACAAGACTTATACTGGCCATTAAATGATGTCTTGTACTTAAATCCATTCAATCCCTTTTCAAATTTGACTTCGACTAGGTCTTCCAAGTATGGTATATTGTCAGCACCCTCCTGGGACCTTGTTTTTCTTTTATTGTTGATTTCTGGAATGTTGAGGAAGTTTTCCTTCTTGTTAATGTCAAGAATAGATAGTCTCTTGACAGAACTTTCAATAGCATTTTTCAAATCTTCAAAGTCATACATGTCCCCTTTTCGTCTAAGGACTCGTTCAATATGGCCATGGATACCATCAGCTGCCATGAATGTATGACCTGAAGTTAAGTACTTAAAACTGACACTGTTGATTTGGTTCTCACTGTTGATCAGAATTGCAATGGCATTATAAAGGCACCAATTTTTGTTTTGTGCTGCACAATTATCTGTCCAGAAAACAAATTCTTGGGCATCTCTCTCTTTCTTGATAAGGGACAAAAATGCATTGGTAACATGTTCCTTATTCCTGCCCGCAGTTGACTCGTCCCACAACACAGCATAATGTTTTTCTCTTGCCGTAAAGATTCTTCCTTCACTTCACTTCTTTTTCTTTCATGCTGGCAAATGTTTCATTGAAAACGATCAATCGAGGTGTAAATGTGCAGCTTTTTAATCCATTGATCATTGGCAGCAGTAAGACTTTCTGCATATCAACAGCATAAACTCTGCTGACAGAGCTCCATGCTTTTAAACTGTCTTCTTTATAGGCGTGACGAGCTTCTTGAGCCTTTGCAATGTGGTTTTCTTGTGCCATTTTTAAACTGTCAGTAATTTCATCCTCTTTGAGGTGTTTATAGGCTGCACATGTGTCACAAATATCTTCCTTTGGTTCTCCAAAACCTATGTTTTCTTGTTTGAATACCTTACGGTATGTTCCGTATGTGCAGTAGCTAGGATTATGTACTAAAAAGTCATCATACATATCCTTTAATGATGTTTCACATGAGATGTATCTCCTGTTTGGTGCATGTTCCCTTCTATAGTGAGATATTTGTGGGTTATATTTCTGTATGTGCCCCACAATTATAGAGTGATCCTTTTTATTAGCGGGGATGTGTCGACCCCTCTTGTCTGGCTGTACTGTGGACATCCCACCAGTTGAACTTCTTGCTTTTTTCACAAGTTCAACAATGACTCGGTTACTGCTGTATCCGAGAGTACGAACAAAGAATGTCTGGCAAACCCGTATTTCCTTTCCAGAGCTTTCAAGGAAAGTATAAATAAGGGAACAAGTTTTTTCGGATCGCTCTGATGTAGAATCTACATCTGATGGCCTCTTTCTTTGGACTGTTTTTTTACAAATTCTAGAAAGAAGCCATTGTTTTTGTATGTCATGAGTCATGTTCCAAAACATGTCATGGATGTTCTCTCTGTCCTCATTAAGAAATTGTGTTCTGCATTTCTTTCTGCAACTGTCTCCACAAGGTGAGAGAAGTGGATGTTTGTTTCTTTGATTGTCCAGCCTTTCTGCAGAGGTTCTAGGTCTTTTTCTTGGATTGATATCCTTGACAGGTTATTATATACTAATACGGCATTGTAGAGGATTTCATGTTTCAACTTGCTGCAGTGTGCAGTCTGGTAGCGTGAATGATCGTGTTGACTTCATGGCATAACATCAAGTTTATGACATAAAGCATCAACTCCCTCAAGCACACACAATATTTACAAGCAAGACGCATCATGTCCATACAAAGAAGGAGTTAATGCTTTCTGACACGTAAATATCGATACAGTGCGTTTTGCCTTAAAATGCTTGAAAAACGCCGTGGAGTTAATGCACTCTGCCACTTGAGATATCTGTATCATGACAAGATAGACGTAAATCACTGTCATAGACATTTTCGTCTCATTCTGCTGATTCCGTAGGTATCAAAATTGGAAAAATCGCGTTTTTGGAGTTAATGCGTTCTGCCTTTTCACGGCAGAATTATTCCCTTTGTTCCTCTCCTGATCCTCTCAATCAAAACCCATAAGCCTTCCCATCTACACTTAACAAGCTGATCCCTCTAAAACCACTACACTCACACTTGCCCCCTTTTTCCTTGTATAGTGGAACTATACAGGTACTCCTCCAGTCCTCCGGCACTCTACCCTCTTTTAAACATTAAATAACCTCACCAGCCAGTCCACCATTTCTGTACCTCCTTTTTTCAGACATTCTGTATGTCATCAATCCAACCCAGGTGCCTCACCTTCTCTCATCTTAACTGCCTTCACTTCACCCTTATTTCTCCACTTTCCTCATCACGATCATTGTCTTAGCACTTCCCACTGCAACTACCTTTCCCTCCCCCATCTTTCTTTACATTTAGTAACTCCCTAAAATACTCTGCCCATCTTCCTCTTACTGCCCTCTATTCCATTATCATCTCTCCATCTGCACCTTTCACCTTTTCTTCTCTACTTGATTTGCCTCCTCTTCCTCTCTTGATTTCTTTCCAAAACATCTTTTTATTATTTTCAAAATCTTGTCATCTTCACATCTGCGCTCCTCTTTGCCTTCTTTATCTTGTGCTTTACTTCTCTTTTCTTTGTACTTCTCATATGATTCCCTCACCCTATTATGTAACCAATCTGTAAAAGCTCGCTTTTCTACAACCTTCTTTACTTCCTCGTCTCACCACTCACTACCCTTCTTTCTATTCCCGCCCGTCATCCTTGTTCCACACACCATCTTTGCACCTTGTGACTACCTCCTTAAGCCATCCCCAATCCTCCTTCAGTCTTAGTTCTATTTTATCCTTCACTCCCACTCCTCTCTCAGCTTCTCGTTCTTTCTCCTTTTCTTTTTTTATTTAAGCACCTCCCTACTTTCTGTTCTTTTCCTCTTTCTCCATCTATCCTCCACTCTCAACTTACCTTCCACCATAAAGATTATCTGATATTCCCCCACTCTCTCCCCCTTGGAATATGTACATCCTTAACTCTAGCCTACTATACTCCTGGTTACCACTAAATAGTCCATTAACGCTCTAACTACCACCCTTCCATCCACCACCCTCTCCCATGTGTACTTATGCTCTACTTTCTTCCTTAAAATTGTATTTATCAACTCTAGACACATCAACATCAACTCTCCACTATGTTTTTTTTCCTAGAACTCCACACTTCCCAACCACTCTGTATATTGGTTCATTTCCTAATCTAGCATGAAGGTCTCCCAATACCACTACATTGACATTTCTCCCAAATCCCTCCATCCAAAAAGCCTCCCTTTCCTCTACACTCTTCTCACTACCAGGCCCATATGTACTTACAAAAGCCCACATCTCCCTTCCCAGGACTACCTTCATCCACATTAACCTTGAAGAAACCTCATTCCAGTCCACTACATGCGTATCTACTTACTATTATAGCCACCCTTTCTCTCCCTCGTCCTCTCCTCACTCCTGAGAACTTACCAACTACTCCCAAACTCACACTCTCCCCTCCTTCTCAACTTAGTTTCACTCGATGCCAACACATCCTTTTTTCTTCTCACAAACATACTGCCTATCTCTTCCCTTTTACTCTCATCTATACCACATCCACGCACATTAAAAGGCCCAAACCTTAGAGTACTGATTGCCTTTACTTTTTTTTTTTTAATATCCCCTTTGGCTACAGGGAGAAGGCTACCTAATCCTATCCCCGTCCCGTTTTTTGTCGCTTCTTACATCTGAAGTGGGAAGATTTTGCAGCATTCTTTTCCCCCACCACAGGGTTAGGCGAGGAAAGGGAATTAATATTCAGAGAAATGGTCCAGGACAGTAACAAAGGGTGAGAGGACCGCCGCAGTATAATAAAGTATCATAATTTCTCTGTGAACAGAAATTTCCTCTATCACAGACAAAATTATGTGCGCTCCGTATGGGAGCCCCATAGAGACCCTAAAGTATCAGCTGCATGTACCTTAGCCACAATAACATGCAGCCAATGATAATGCAGCTCAAGTTTCAGACAAGAATCTTTTCCACTTGTGAACTCATTCAACAGCTCTTCACATAATGATAGCTACCCAGAATAGGTTATGTCCCAACTGAAAAAAAAATCCCCCTGCCCCTTCTTCCCCCTTCATCGTTCAACACTGCTAACCTTACCACTCTACATACTATCCACAATTTTCACCCACATCCCATATAATTATAACGGATACACAAAGTGACCTATAGGCAATGTCCATCTTAAATTTCTTCCACCCACTGGGCCACAATCTAATTGTGGATCATCCAAATTTCCACCTTCAAATCGGTATCCTGCTGGATATAATCTCATGTTGATGTTCCCAGCAATGAATGGGCCGAAAAGGCATTTCAAAATGCAGCATTCACCCCAGTGGACGTCCCTACTCCACTAAGCCATCTGATCCACAATACTAAATATGTGGGAAAGAAGCTGGAAATGTGGTTGCGCTGTGTCACGCCCTTGATTGAATAAAGTCTCTTGTTTGTATTTTTAAATCACGCCTTGCGTGAATGTGTAGAATACATTAATTTGTATTGCATTTCCTAATACTATAAGAACATAAAATGAAGGAGGCTGCAAAAGACCATAAGGCCTAGACAATGCGCGAAACCCGTCTGTTGGGGGCGCGCTCATACATATTGTCAGATGACGCCTAGTTCAGAAATGTAATATGATTTGGTGGGAAATCTTATTCTGGTTTCCCATGGGTTGGAGGTGTTTAAACTATCATTTTACATACGTTTTGCCATGAGAAACGTAAGCTCCCATTCCCGGGCTATATAAGCCGAAGCAGAGAGTGACCTGAGAGATACTCACAGAGTCAATAGAAAAGAGAAGCAGAGAGAACCAGAACGCGCAAAAGAACAGAGAAAACAAGAAAAGAAGCAGACGAACAGGTCCCATCTGAATGTACGTAGAACATTCTACATTCGTCGATTACAACAACTCCGCTAAACAAATTCTTTGGACCACAACGATTGTCCATCTCCACGCAGAATGCCAAGCCTTCGTGTTTTTCCCATTTAACTAGGTGTTGAGATAAGTGGCTCAAAGCCACAAACACAGACTCATTTGATAAGTTAAGAGAAGTAATGTGGCCAGAAAAATTAAAGAAACGATAAGATTAAGATCTTGGTATTTATCTTGAAGGAAGAAATCCTTCTCATCTAGCTAGAGTTGCCAAAATGGCGGATGAATATACACTCGTTCATTAAGAAAAAAAAAAAAAAAAAATACACCCATGGCACGCTAAAGTCTATGCTCAGAAAGTATGTTTTAGAAAACGGTTCTGACCGGGAAAAAGGATTACCTTTATTACAATTTGCAGGCAGATCCTCCAAACAAGACAGTGCAATGGGTGGTCCGTATCAAGATCTAAGAATATAAGGTCTAACCACTTCCGACCGAATTTCGAGGGAGTTGGCGCAGCGGGCCCGTGAACGTCACCTGGCTGTTCAAAGTGGGGTTAGCGGGTCCTATAGCTGTCAGTTGAAGCTGGTCCGTCGTTCGAAAATGACGTTGCCTTCGCTCGCACCGCTCCACGCAATTAGTTATATTCTGACAAATATTATATAAAATATATATATATATATATAAATATATATAAAATATTATAGTTCCTGTCTATATATATGAATATATAATATATATGATATATAATATATATATATATAATATATATATATATATAATATAAAATATTATAGTTCCTGTCTTCCTTGGCGTTTCACAGTTTTCTTCAGTGTATCACAAAGAGAAAATGGACTCAGCCAAATGACGTCAGAAGCTGCGCAGAAGAATTCAAACGGTCTGACCTGTATATTTAGACCTTGGTCCGTATAGCTACTCCCAGGATCTGACGTCGAGAAGCTAGTGCATGCGCGTGCGCGTATACACATTAGCATAGAATAAATGACACTCGATCTACAGGCACTTCTTGCAACATATTTCGGTACCCTTGAATGATTGTAAATTCCTTTAATTATCCGTGGACGTGAGGCAAAGGTGATGTTTTCAGCCGGAAATGAGCCTTTTCTGACTTTTCTATTTATCTATTAATTAATTTATTTATTTATCTATTTGCTTACTTTATATTTACCTGATTATTTATCTATTCACTAATTTGTTTATCTATTTATTTAGTAATCTATTTAATAATTCATTTATTTATTTATTCATCTATTTATTCTTTTGTTTAGTTATATATCTATTTATCTATCCATATACTTATGTATTCATTCATTAATCTTATTTATTCATCTATTTTTATAAATTCATTTATTTATCTATTTGTCTCTATTTATATATCCTCTTTTATATAATTATTTATCTATTCGTTAATTTATTTGTTTATTCACCTACTTATTAATTTATTTTTTATTATTTGTTTACCTACTTATTCATTTATCTATTTACATATTCATTTACTCGTTTCACACTCATTTATTCATTTCCTCATCTTTTTTTATTATGGACACAATGTCATTCATTATCTCCGATAGGGCTGTATTTCATCACTTCAGCAGAAACATCAGGAGAAAGATTACATCTGTCTCAGGTTACCTAATAAGCACGTGATACCATAATACAGTTCCTTGCAAATATACCGATGCTGCATATTTCCTCCTTGTTCAGTTAGTTTTTGACATACGTGTCTGAGTTATATAAACTCTTTCACTATCGAACTGAATAAAATATCATTTCACCTCTCATATCGTACGCGTTATCCAACTTACCTTCAGATAAGATATATCGACCTATATTTTCTGTTTCATAAACTTTAACCTGTGTTGTGATTCGTCTTTGTTTCCTCTTACCTCTTGGGTTCTCTGCATCGTCTTGGAAAAATAGTCCAATCCTTTATATGAACGCCAAGCCTGCGTCGGCTTCACGCGAAATTGAATTGTCGTATCGTCAAGAACTCGATTTTTATTTATTTATTTCTATCTCTAATTCTTTTGACACTGGTCTTTGTTCAGCAGTTCTTAGGAAAGCTTCAGCACTTTTTACTAACTTTCTTTTCCAATCATCATTATCGCACAGATAAGGCAATCTGTGATCTATATAGATATGAGTTTCCCTGTCTGTTGGAATCGTTTTCAATGAAAACTAAAATGACACCAAAGTCATACATCCTTATCTCAGCGTTTAATCTCTTCGCTTTCAATATTCACACACATTGATTAAAACGGCCAGAATGATTGGCATATTACCACCCTGAAAAAAGAAAGAGTAACTATTCATATAATAACTGTTGTGGGAGTAATCATGTCTGTGTAGTAACAGTATATAGGAGTGCCGTTCGCCAGGAAGCGCTTAGCTCATGCTAAATGGGTCGTTTTAGCCTAGGGCTAGTAGAAGCCGCCGGAACGGGGACTCAAACGGAGGACCGCGTCGTGCGAAATAAAATAAAAAAAATCGTAAGTTTATTGACAGTATCCGAAAGCGAGATTGAAAAAGACGAAAATAGATGATGAAATTTGCTTATTCAGATGGCAGTCCCAGCGAACTTTAAAGAAAATAAATTTAATTTGATTCTCTTAATTAGTTAAGTCTATCTGGCGTACTGGCTTACCTATAAAATATACCGGTGATTTCTATAAGGACAGCACATGAAGTTAGTAAAATCCCACATTCTAATTCCCGAGATCATTCGTCAGGGCTGGCGGAAGGTTTATAAAAGTAGAACACTACAGAAGAAGAGGAAAATTCTTTATTACTGCGTCGCAACACTTGAGATCACCATCGTCACAGACGCCGTACGATTCCATTCACCCAACGGACAGACGGTGACTGAAGTGGGGGAATTGGGGGGGTACCGGTCGAGGGCGAGTCTGTTCACGCCAGGGTCCGCCTTTTAGGCTGATTGAAAATCACCTTGCGTTAGCCGCCATGATAAAGAGTATGAAATGCGTCACAGAGAAGAAGGCTGTTGGGGTCCATCCTCCAAGCCCTTATTTTGATCGAACGCTCAAGGACACCGTGATAACGTCGTCAGTTAGACAAGACTGCTAAAAGGAATATTCAAAACAACACGGCTATTACTTCAAATTAGAAATAATAATGATAGAATAAAACAAATAAATATATAAATGAAAATAGATGATAATAAGACTGACCATTTTAATATCTGTTGTCCTTCCTCTCTAATGCCTTTCTAAATCTCTCCTATACCATTTCCACAATTCCACCTCTTTAGTGAAGTTCTTGCAACGGCAAAATAATTTTGCAACGCTTCACTGGATTTCCAGTCATAATGAGATTCCATGCTGATGCTGCTGCCAAGACAGCGACGAGGTTCATCAGGATCACACGCCTCTGGTGCCCACGATCACGCAGCTCAAGGGCGTCACCACCGATCGGGCCAGGGTCGACCAAAGCACCCTTATTGCTTCTTCGGCCTCAGCACGGTGGTACTACCCCGTCAGTGGGCACGAGTCCATCCACTTGCCTCCTGGTGGAAGGGGGAAATCTGTCTTCCACAAGATCCACCTTGGACATCGTTGTGAGTGGCAAGTGTTAAATGTAGGGAGAAACACTTTGTGGGGCTCCACCACTACCTGATAGAGTGCAGGGCCACTGCCGATCATTGCCTTATGGCCATCAGCCTACCATTTACCTCGGAAGGGGTGGCGCGGCAATTCACCGTATCCCCTTCCGAGGTAATCCTCAGTTTCCTGAAGGCACGCCCTTCTTCTGACGCTGCCTAGAATCGAGGGGTGCCCCCTCATTCTGATCTCCTTCAGGTATCGCCACCCCTGATAGTGTCATCACATGTATCCCACTTCCTGAGTTCATGTATGAATTGTTCCGGAAAAAAATAGAAGCATTAGGTACACGGGAGACAGATAATTGCACGACTGAGTTCACTTATATGTAACACAGCATCGCGTCTTATGTGATGCTGTCGAAGCATGTGCAGTTAAGTACCCGTAAATTGACGAGGTCGTCGTCATCAAATCCTACATCATACCCCAACCCAGAATACTTCAGCCAATGTGGTAGCTATAGTTGAAAACATCTGTACACTTTGGACACAGATACAGGTCTTGATAGTGCCATAACATCAGCGGTTTTTTTTTCTTCTAAGTTTAGGTTATTTCATGGAGCCTTTTATATAGTTGACTAATCGTCACCTTAGCAAAGGAGTGAAGTTTCTTTTAAAAAGTAGGTATAAACAAATATTACTTAACGATGAAGATAGGAGATCCACTCAAAGATAAGAATGGCCAATGTGTGAATAATCATGATCGTGTGTACACATTATTATATCCCAGATGGATTGTCATATATTGGAAAATATATATGCAAGAAAATAAATAATAAAACACTTGTTTTATACTTGTAAACTGTAAAGCAAATAATACACTATTAGGCTAAGTTGATCAACGTAGATATCTTCCTACCGATATAAGCGCGTTCCAGTAGGGAAGGGAGATGGTTTTCATAAATCAAGCAAGATGGCTCTTCGCCCGCTGCTATACGTGTCACCTTTTTATTTTTCAGATGACAATTTCATTCAAATTAGGGAAAAAAAAAATGTGGGAGCGAACGTTGAAAAGTGGGGGGAGGGGTTACCGGATTTATATTACGTCACCAGAGGTTGCTCATGATATACGAAGGGTCATTGATTAATTACTAAAGGTGTCCCACTTCATTTTGAGATTGACATATAAATAACGATGGCTGGCCCGAGGGCGGTGTGGTCAGTCAACGCAGCACGCTTTCTGGCCGTGGAATGTCTGTGCTGATGATGCCTTGGCTTCACAAGTGTCCTCCTGAACCGACGCCAGGCAGTTTCAATTAGCTTAGGGTAAGCTATCGTGGCATAGGGGGCTAGGGAGCTTTCAAGGAACTCCTTTGTTGCCGTAACACAAATTTATGTAGATTTAACGTGCTCCATTGGCGAGTTGGTTTCGGTCGTGATTTCGCACGTCATTGTCCCTGGTTCGATTCTAGAAGAAACACTCGGTGATTCCTACCTCCCCCTCTGTGTCCAATGAGTCAAGTAATAAAAGAAATAAAAGAAAGTCGGATTTCGTAGTTCGACGACAATTTTGCATATGTCCACATATGGTAGTAAATGATATACCTGAGTATATTAATTTTATGTTTGGAGTATCTTGATATATTAATCATTCGCCATAATTACTGCAACTTAGTAAGACTGCATCTACTAGTGTAGTATTCTGGTATGGACGACCAAGGAAATGAAACTCCTGTCTACACAGTAATCTTATCTCTTAATCACATTTCAGGTGAGTGTTTGGCAAGCCTGAATTCTAGAGCTGGAGGTCCTCCATCGATGCTAGGAGGGAGAAGGTCTTGGAGTTGAAGGTGAGTTGTTCCTGCGACAGCTGGTGAGACTGTTCTGATCTCGGTTAGCAAGAGGCCGTCCTTTAAGGTTGGAGCGGCCAGGAAAGCAGACGTCTCCGGTGTGTCCGGCGTCGGCGATTGAGACAAGGTCACCACACTAGCGACACCTGTTGCCAGATGGGGAAAACACAGTGTCTTTGGAACCCCATGACTTCTTGGCCATGGTGGCGCAATTTCCAGCTTTCATACCAGAGGTAGTTGGGGCCCTGGCCTGAGGCCCCCAGACTCTAGAGGGGTCCCCAGATTCTGAGGATAAAAATATCTAGCCGTAAATGTCATTAGACACTCCGTTTTTCAGCCATTAACTGTTTCTTAATGTGTTAAAGTGGCTACTATTTGGAAAGTGCTAAAGGTACAAAAAGTCGTGTATTTCTATCTTACAGTAAACCATAGTAGCAATCAGTTTAGTTATAGTTTGTTGTTGTTTTTATTTATATATATGGTAAGGGAGTCCCAATCTGGTCGATGCCTAAGACTGTGAAGTTGATCCATATGGATATCTACCTCCTAAAATAGCACTGCCCTGCAGTAAGGAATGAACAAATGAACACCAGGATGCGGAGAGCGAGGGAGAGGAAATTCGCAGTTGCATGGTAAAGATGTATAAGCTTATTCCGCAATGACTTCGTCCCGTGGGCGAGGCTGCAACTGCAGCATTGACGCCGCGTTCGAGAGAGAGTGAAAGTGGTCGGCCACAGAACGATGCACGTAACAGTGCCACCGGTTTTCATTCCATGCTTCCTCTGAACAAGACGACTGTGCAAGAATTCAAACACACACACGCGCTTGCGCTCTAGCGACTATTGTGCTAATCTTTACACTATTAGACCGTTGGGATCAAGTGAGACTCGGAGCAAAATGCCACAGGGTAGACACACCCCGACCCAGCCACAGCAAGACACGAGTCACGGAGAGCCAGGTCGTTCACAGGTTTCTCCGACCGATTTCATGGCTGTACTTTTAAAATTGTCGCCAGCAGCCCTGGCTAGTCTGTTGTCTACAAATTCCACTGATCATTTTCACAAGTACAGCCCATGAAGTTAGTCAACTTTTCCTTACTACCGTTAGAAAGCGTTTAACAGGGATTTCGAAAAGACTTAACGTGCAGTTCTTAGTGCCTATGTCCATCGGAAGGGTCTGCATCACTCTGTAAACAAAGCGGTCGTGTAGGTGGTCCCTGTTGCTAGGATGCAGGTTAGGGGGGTCATTGTGTGTTAGGTACCAAGGTTTCTCTTCCTCCCTCACCCTAGATGGGTGACCAGCCCCGGGGCCACTGGGGACCACCTAGCCTCTACCTTTGAAGGGAGACCGGGACGGGCGTCGTGAGGGAAATACGCTTTTGGCTGCATTGGCCTCATGGAGTCCCCGCTGTTCATCTCAGTTGGTATATATATATATATATATATATATATATATATATATATATATATATATATATATATATATATATATATATATATATATATATATATATATATATATATATTCAATGGGTGGGTGGGTATGTGTGTGTGTGTGTGTTGGAGGCATAGCAGAATAGTATCATCGGTGATGAAATAAAGTTGTAATAATGATAATATTAATTATAATAGTGACGATCATGATCATAGTAATGATGATAGTGATAACAATAATAATAATGATAATAATAATAATAATAATAAATAATAATGATAATGATAATGATAATAATAATAATAATAATAATAATAATAATAATAATAATAATAATAATAATAATAATAATAATAATAATAGTAATAATAATAAAGATAATAGTAATAATAATAATAGTAATGATGATAATGATAACAATGACGATGAAAATTATAATTCGTCAATATCATTAGGGAAAGTTGCTTACCAGGAAGTTTCCTTTGGTCCGTATCTTGCAAGCAAGGCTAAATATATCGACGACGACGTTCGATCGCGCGTGCCGCGTCCTTGTGCTCCGTCAGCGATTTCCAACAGAAAGAAGAATGAGGAAAAGAACCTTCGGGTTTACTGTATGTTAGAAAGTGTTGGAATTAAATCCGTACTTTCAAACCATTCGTTTATAGTGAACAATTTTCATCGTAAGAGAATGGTATTAAATATATCTTTTTCTAGTTAGTTTATCTGGAATGTTCAGAAAATGTACCGGTGATTTTTGTAAATAATCCAACTTAGTCAAATTCCATTTCGTGTTATTAGAAAGGGTTCGCCTGGTCTGGCGAATGGATGGTTGTAATGGTAAGCGGTTCTCAAATAGTTTGGCGCTGCATCCATCCTCCAGGCTGAGTTCGCCGATTCCCAACCAGTCTCCATTTCTACAAACTAAAGTCCTCAAAAAATGTCTTGGCCTGTGAGCATATGTTAATAATTGTCAAATAGAAGATAAGAACACACACACACACACACACACACACACACACACACACATATATATATATATATATATATATATATATATATATATATATATATATATATATATATATATATATATATATATATATATATTCATGTGACCTTGAGAAAATACCCTGATTTTCACGGGGCAATAGGATGTTTAGTGTGTATTTAATCGCGGGAACACCTCATGCACACCTTCCGGTCGGGTCGCACACACGGCTGAGATTACAAGATTAGAGGTTGCATGCAGCGAGAGGTTGTGGGGCTAGTGCCTGTGGGTTGCGGTGGTGGAAGAGGGAGGTGCGTGGGTTACGAGTCTGCATTGCGCGGAGCTCCGACAGAGGACATGCTGGCAGTTACAAGACTTCCATCAAAGCTAAACTATGTCTTCGTATTCCCCTTCCTCCCTTCCTACCTCCCTCCCACCACCCAATACCCGATTTCTTATCTTCGCTATTTGCTATTAAAACCTCGCGTTCGTTTGACCGTCATTCCCATTTAATGCATTTCTTCTAAACATTTTGAAGACGCCTCCATGCCCACGTCACCAACCCTGACGCGCAACCGAATGCGTCACGTCAACGCAGCACAGTCGCCTCCTGTTTTCTCCATCCACTTCTCCCAGTACTCTCAAGCCTTTCCTCAACTTCACCCTCTCTTGGGTCTCTTCTGCTCCTCACCCTTTCACGGGTACTCTCCCTCTGCAACCGCCCCTGCTGAAGACACTCTCTCCTTTTTCAAGTTTTAAGCTGCAGTGCATGATTCCTCGTTACGCTTATTTGATACTGCGCTACTGCGCGTAAAGCTTCCTTCTACAAACTTTAACCTTCGCACCTAATCAACACAGTTTATCCCGTAGACTTCTGTTATGTATACCACAATATTATTTTCTTGCTGCCACCAATTTTTAAATAATCGGTGGACACCTTTGTGTATTCTTTTTTACGTTATGTTATTTTATTCCGTTTAATAAATTTCCGCGCTACCTGCCTACTGGAATTGACGTCATGTCGGTGCAGTTTGTCAAATGTCGACATTTTGCAAATTTTTGAGTCACCAAACAACCAATAACCAGACCAAGATTTTCGGATTCAAAATTTTTCCTCAATATGCTGTATTTGTAATAAAGATCAACGCAACATAACCTAAACTTAACCTAACTTAACAAAGTCTGTCTTAGATAAGAGCCATCACCATACTGACCCTGAGTACTGTGCCTTCGTGTATTTTGAATTTTTGTTCGTCGGTGACACCAACTTCATTCGGCTTTCCGACGACCCAGGTGCAAGGTGGCGGCTTAGGCGGAGTCGAGCCATTGATGCCATGCGTCCCGTCATTGCAGTGACAAGCAGTTCTGATT
The DNA here is from genome assembly GCF_046742065.1 of Oratosquilla oratoria. NCBI lineage: Eukaryota > Metazoa > Arthropoda > Malacostraca > Stomatopoda > Squillidae > Oratosquilla > Oratosquilla oratoria. Next base: position 59,083,486 of record NC_134785.1, on the reverse strand, counting down.
AACAAGGTGCATATTGCGTGACTCCGACATGATATCAGCCAAGGACAGCCAGCAAAGCAATCTATAATTTTCGCCTCGGTGAAATAGAAATTGCCTCTTACTCTCTCTCTTGTTTTTCAGAACTGTTGAATCATCATATTGACATTTTTAAGCAAATCCTTATCAAAACTATAGACATGACACGCACATGTAACACGACACCTTACTGTCGAAGTTTCTCCTCAGCTGAAGAAAGGAGTCTAGCAGCTGAGAACATGAACATGAACACACACACACACACACACACACACACACACACACACACACACACACACACACACACACACACACACACACACACACACACACACACACACACACATATATATATATATATATATATATATATATATATATATACACACACATACAAATCAAAACAGTCACTGTGCTAGATACGACGAAAAAAAGTCATTAATGGACATATACCTCTTTTCTCTTTTTCAGTTTTTTCATCTTTATAATTATGGGATCGTTGTTCTGTACCAGACTTCACTTCGATCTTCAAGCTCACGCTGCATTCTTATCTAATCTCTTTTCACGAAAGTCTTTAACAATTTTCCTTTCACCTGGATATCGGTCGTCCTTTTCTCCTTCTCCCATCCACTTCCATTATATTGAACCTCACATATGCAAGATCATCCTCTCTTACAGATACATATCCAGTTGATGGGCAACCGGATATGTGTCTGTAAAAAGAATATCGGTAGATGTCACTCCTGTAACTTGAAGTATTAATTGCAAGTTTCATGTAGTCAGTATGTTAGGGACTTAAGTGATACCTCTACGGACCAGTGTCACTTAGAATTTTTACTCTCCCTCATTTCTACTGTTTTCCATATCTTGGCCACCTCGGGGCGGTTTTGTCCCCGTGGACAGAAGCGTTGGAATTATCGCCAACGAAATATTGAATACGCTTTTATAAATAATGATTATACACGATACTTACGAACAACATTTAGAAAACAGCTTATTAGTAATCATTACTACGGTTTTGGAAGAACATGGCTGCGAAACTAAACTACCCTATATTCATAATTCGAGCATATCATATTCTTAGAAGCGGTGATTTATATCATACGAGACATCCCAATTTTTCTTCATTATAAAGGAAATTGCCGAATCAAAGTACACCTACACATATTTAACCTGCCACACAGTTCGAGTCAAAAAAAGTACAGCGAGACAGCCCCTGCGTAGCTGAATTCGAAACCATTTCATTCCATGTCATCTCTCTTCTTCATTCATTTCAGAGTATCAAATTCACACTTGCAGCAACACCCTTGCTACTGCTCCACACGAAATACTATTAACTTGCATTTCATGGCAATAGAATAAATTATCTCTACTAATCTTAAATATCCAGCTGGTGTACCAGACTGCAATTCATCAGCCAGGGGTAATCTGCTCAATGCATCAGCAATTACATTTCCTTTCCCTGGTTTACGAACCAAATAAAAATGATATTGTGTAACAATACACATCCAACTCCAATCGGAGATGCATCTTTTCCTACAATTAAAGGACTTTCTCCATCAAAATGACCCAAAACCATAGATTCAGCAAAATCTTTCTTAGTACATTTTATATGCTTTCATATGGATTGCCTGCCATCGAAAATTTACATCTTTCTTTAACAATACATACAATGGATATAGCTTTGAAGAAAAATTTCTTACCAACTTGCAATAATAGGTTATCATCCCAAGAAAAGATTGCAATTCTTCTATAGAAGTAGGACGTGGATAATCAAGAGTAACTTTTATTTTCACTCACCGAAGGTCCTTCACCAGATACGTGGTAACCTACATACTCAATAGATAATTTAAAACAGTTTTACCTTTATATGATTGGATATTATGTTCTGCCAAGAGTTCTAAAATTCTTCTCAATCTGGTATCTTGTTCTACTTGAGTAGTACCACAAATGATAGTATCTAAATATGCAGCAACACCCTCCAAATTGGCAAAAATTTGCGCAATGAATCTTTGAAAAAAACAGCAGGCGATGAAGATAAGCCAAACGGTAAGCGTTTATATTTAAGCAATCCTGTATGAGTATTAATGGTTTTGTTCTTCCACAAATATTTGTAGATATGCATTCTGTAAATCTATTATTGAGAACAATGTTCATTTACCTATTGTAGATAATAATGATTCGATTTTTTGTAACATGTTTCTCACAATGAATATTTTATTCACAACTCTAAAATAACCACAAATCCTCATTTCTACTTTGTTTTTTTTCAAAACAGGAACAGTGGGAACTGCCCATTCACTATATGAGATAGGCTCTATCATACCATCATCTACCAATCGCGTTAAGGCATCTTCAACCATTCCCTTATAAGCATGTGGAACTGTACACGCTTTCAAAAAAATTGCCTTCACACCACTTTTAACATACAATTTAGACAAAACGCCTGAAATAGGTTGACTAGTATCTACACAATAGTTATTAATCATACCTTCCACCTTTACTTCACCCTTTCTTTTAACTCTAGATTCATCATCTATACCAGCCAAATAAATATTAATTTTATCCATCAAGTCACGTCCACATAAATCTGTGTTATGAGAATCAACAACATTAAATTTGGTACAGCATAATCATTATTATGCTGAACCTGAACTACTACTTTGCCTAAAACCATCTTTCTATCAGCATAAACAGTAAGGCTTTTATGACGTGGTTCAATTTCCAAATTCAACTTTTTTTTACCCACTCTTTGGTCAAAGTTGACACAGCAGCATCACTGTCCACTTCAAACGGTACAATTCCCATATTCAATCTGAAATAAACTTCATTATGACGAAAAGCACGAACATGTTCTTTCACAGTTAACAATTGATCACCATTAACCTCTTCACCATCATTCAGAACCTTAATGTTATTTTCTTGCTTGTCTTTACTAATTGAAGCTTTATATTCAACTTTTTTTTCATTAAACCTATGTTTTCTCTTTACACTCTGTAAATGACATTTTATGGTTTTTAAACCTACACAACCAAACTGGTTTTTTTCCTCTTTACACACTATGTAAATTACCTTTTTATGTTTTTAAGCCTACACAACCAACATCATGTGAATATCCACAATGTCTACAAACTTTATTCATCAATGCAACTTCAGACTGTGACGTTGTGTGTTCACTAACATAAGCTTTTTCCAAATTGTGATTTTTTTTCAAAACTAATCGAGGTCATGTTCCATTTATTTCTAAGGCTAATAAGTTTGAAAAATACACTTCATTTTCCACTGCCATAAACAATTGGTCTCTCACTCTGGAATCAAATTGTGATCCAAATGCACAATCATTGGATATATATATATATATATATATACATATATATACATATACATATATATACATATACATATATATTAGGGTGGTCCACTGCCATAGAGGTGAAAAATAAAAGTAGGAATTTCTTTGCTCCCTGGCCCGATTCTGGTTCCATTTATGTAGAAAACAATGTGTTCAAAGTTTGAAGCCAATCAAATAATATTTAGGGGTGGCTCAAGGTCCCTATCCAGCAGGCCCCTGGATCCCCCCCAGGGTTCGTCAGACCACTGGGTATTATCCGCTCATAGACGGGGGTATCATGTTTGCCAAGCACTCAATGTGGTCCAGATGCTAGTAAGGACTTTGACGATGTGGGGAACATTTTACGTTGTTGCGAGACAACACCCAGAAGGAACTGGAGTTGCTCTTCTTTTGTGGTGTGACGGCCGTTGAACTCCTCAATGAGTTTGACCCCTCGCTCAGCCACATCGTTGATCACTGGAAGATTTTTTACTTTCTTCAGACCTTCTTTGAATGATGCATTCTCTTCCCAGTCTTCTGGGTCTGCATTAAGAAAATCACTGTTGATGTCGAGGTGTTTCAGGAAACGGATTGACTTGCGAGTTGCCAAACATTCAAGTGGTGGAATCATGGAACTTTTCAATTCGACTTGCTTTGGGGGATCTTCGTCTTCGTCATCATCCTCATCGCTTTCATCTGATTCTGCTGGGATCATGGCCGACACTATGGTCCGCTTTGTCGGTGCTGAAACAGCTTCATCGAACAGTGACAGTGCCACAAGCTCCTCTGACACATACCACAGATGCTGTTGCAGTTTGTCTCTGGCCGCTCTTCCAACACGGTCATTGTGGTAAGAGTGTAGTTTCTTCAGCATCTCCAAGTCTGTTCGAGGAGCAACTGCGGCATCAGGGGCAGAAAACCAGGCTTCCACATGAATCAGGATGGAGAAAATGCTCACATCACGAACACAGGACTCCTCCCGTTAGGTAAGATCTTTGAGTTGTCCTCGGAACATCCAAATCTTGAGACAGTACAAGACTTTTGCCATCCATCTAGCATGATGGAAAGCTCCGGGTTTCTTGAAATTGAAACTAGGAAGATTCCCTCCAAGGCAGACAATCGTTAACTCCAAGAATTCCAGGTAATCATCTCGGTGATTGCCCTGTGCCAACTTGGATTCCGCAAACTTCATGATGCGATCCCTGTCAGGTTGCAGCACCTCCAAGTCTTTTCCAGTTTGATAGTTGGACTTGTCAAGGGAGCCCCAATTCTTTTGGAACCGACGAAAGAGTTGGACATCGGGACCCGAGGAAGCTCCAGAGCATGTAGAGAATACTGCTCCAAGAATTGTTTCGTAAATGTGATGGCGGCATGCCAAATTAAGGACTGTGCGACGGAGTCTCTGTTCTAGAAGAATGCACGCTCCTGCTCGACGTCCCGTGTTCGATGCAGTTGTATCAAAGCAGAAGCCTGCAACCTTTTCATCCAAACACCATTCCTGTAACAGTTCATAAACTGCTGCAGCTTGATTCTCGCCCGTTCCTTATGTCAGTTTTGGTACACCAAGAAGTTGTATTTCTCCAGTGGAGACAGCCGTTATCAAAACTGGAAGGCGGTCAACGAATGTGGTTGAACAGAGTAGAGACGGCAATAACTTGCTATCCCAAATGCACAATGCATGTTTTGCCTTCGGCTTTGAATGCGTTGTGCAGGTCCGTCCATTGTTGCTGACGGTGCTTTTCTCTATGGCGCTTGACGCTGGAGCGGCTGATATTGAGCTCGCCAGGATCATGTCCCAGACTTCTGGCGGTTTCAGCTACCACAAACAGAGCATTGCGATCCGTTGTCCCTGTCCGATCCAGGGCTGCTGTAAGCTCTGGGGTCCAGACATTGTTAGGTCGAAACCGCTTCGTTTGTGGAGTTGTTTTCTTCTGTCCGTTATCTGAATCCGCAGATGTCAGCGAGTCTTCATGTGACTCTGCAGAGGAAGAAGATCCTTCCAGCTGAACTTGGCTTGTAGTTGCCTAGGCTTCGGCAACATGTTTTTGTCTGCACCTTTTCAGTTGTTCTTCTCGCTGTTGCGATCTTGCTTCCATGTTGTCCAGTTTCTTGTCCATCGCGCCCCATTGAGCCGCGGCGCCCTGGTTCTCGTTGCGCTATTAAGAATTCTTTGTCTTCTTGAATATGAAATAAAGACATTGCATTGGCATGCGCCACATCAAATAGGTTTTTCATTGCAACCTGGAATTCTTTTTCATTTGCCTCTTGTTTTCCTCCTTTCCCTTTGTTTTTCTTCAAAAGTTTCCACTGATTGAACAATTTCTTTACTTTTTCTTGAATTTTGTCATTCCTTTGAACAGGAAGCCTGGCCTTTTTCCAGCAAGCTTCTACTTCACTTGTTACAATAGATGCACTTTCACTAACGCCTTTGTTTAATGTCATATGGTGATGTAAAAATACACTTAACACTTGCTCCTTGCTGGGGAGCTTGGCCCCCAGAATTGTGGTGGACATTTCTTCAATGAGATAAAAACCACGTTTTTTCGCCATCTGAAAAGAATAAAGATACAAAGATAATAGTACAATGTCTTTGCCACCTCTCAGAGACGAGATTAGTTCAAATATGACGCAATCAAATGTAACCAGCGTGGAACTGAGTGGATGATACAAGATGATGCAACATTTCGTCATCTGCTCCCAGGGGTAAATCTCAAAACTTGTTGAGCCACCCCTAAATATTATTTGATTGGCTTCAAACTTTGTACACAGTGTTTTCTACCTAAATGGAACCAGAATCAGGCCAGGGAGCAAAGGAATTCAGGAATTAATTTTTATGGACCACCCTAATATATATATATATATATATATATATATATATATATATATATATATATATATATATATACATGATTTCAAGAAATCTACAGCGACAATGGCGTTGTTGAGTTTATATTGGAGCTTTAATTTCTCTCGTGCAACGAGTTTTTGTGGTGGTTCCAAATAGCTGAGAAGGTGTCCAAAAGACATTGAGTGCGGTTTTCTCTTTTTTAATTCTCCTATACGTATTTCGACCTTACTCGGTCATCCTCAGGGAGGGAGTAACAATAGTTGGTGTTTACATGGGTTAAATACAGGCCGTACATTGGCCGAACACTGGGAGAGGTCATTTCATGTAGCCGTGATCCGTAGCGCTGCGTACGTGGAAGTAGCAACTTCCTTGTGGATTGTGGAAAGGGGTGTTATTGTTTGTGTTATGTGCGTCTACTGCTTGGGAGTGTGGTTGTGGGCATGAGTTGTATGTTAATGGAAGGTTTCTCGATGTATATGTTCACTGCTTCGGCCATCTTAAGGCGAAGGGGGTCGTGGGCTTTGTAGATTATTTTAGTGTTTTCGTTTAGTGTTTGTCTGGTGATGGTGGTTTTGTGTTCTTTTGTCATATGTGTTTTGATGGCGCCATTCTGGAGGTGGTATGAGAGTCTTTTGGAGAGGGTCATGGAAGTCATGCCAATGTATGAGGCTCGGTTCACTAGTGATCGGATCACGCTTTGTTTGTAGCCCAGAACGCTACAAACAAAGCGTGATCCGATCACTAGTGAACCGAGCCTTCTCCCACAGCAGTACATGGAAAACCACGAACAACGAACTCCAACGTATAACAACACTACTTGTCAACAACGGCTATCCACAACACTCCATCGAATCCATTATCAAAAACAAGATGAACTCCTTTACCGGCCAACCAACACCCACAAACACCAATATACCAACACTGGACCTGTACTACAAAGGACATATGAACACCGGCTACAAAGAAGACGAAAGAACACTTCAAAATATTATCACACGTAACATTCGACCCAACAACCCAGACACTAAGATACGCCTAATCGTATACTACAAAACCTCCAAAACACACACCCTGGTTATTAAGAACAACAGCCAGCCCCCCAACCCTCCCCTACAAGAAGTCAACGTCGTGTATAAGTTTGATTGCCCTGTCGGTGATTGTCAGCACCGCACCTCCTCATACATTGGCATGACTTCTATGACCCTCTCCAAAAGACTCTCATACCACCTCCAGAATGGCGCCATCAAAACACATATGACAAAAGAACACAAAACCACCATCACCAGACAAACACTAAACGAAAACACTAAAATAATCTACAAAGCCCACGACCCCCTTCGCCTTAAGATGGCCGAAGCAGTGAACATATACATCGAGAAACCTTCCATTAACATACAACTCATGCCCACAACCACACTCCCAAGCAGTAGACGCACATAACACAAACAATAACACCCCTTTCCACAATCCACAAGGAAGTTGCTACTTCCACGTACGCAGCGCTACGGATCACGGCTACATGAAATGACCTCTCCCAGTGTTCGGCCAATGTACGGCCTGTATTTAACCCATGTAAACACCAACTATTGTTACTCCCTCCCTGAGGATGACCGAGTAAGGTCGAAATACGTATAGGAGAATTAAAAAAGAGAAAACCGCACTCAATGTCTTTTGGACACCTTCTCAGCTATTTGGAACCACCACAAAAACTCGTTGCACGAGAGAAATTAAAGCTCCAATATAAACTCAACAACGCCATTGTCGCTGTAGATTTCTTGAAATCATGTATACAACATGGCCTCCTACCAAAATATATATATATATATATACATTCACAGACTTCCTTCCTCTTTTTTCTTTGTTGGAATACCAAAAGGCACCTGTGATAGGAAGGTTTGACCACATAGTGTGCTCTCAACAAAGAAACAATAGCATCACATGACTTGGAATCTGGTAAATCTGGCGCACACAGATTACCTAGAACATTAAAAATTTCTTAACTCAATGACACCAAAAGAATACTCTTCTTTTTAACGTCTTCAGTGATAGACAAACTATCAATTTTAGCCTATAATAAGTTAATCCGTAGATCCAAAGTAATATTTGACAGATCAAATGGATCCATTTTCGATTAATTTACCGCAGGCCCGTGCAGAGGTGGGGAGGGTGCTGAGGTGCCCGAGCACCTGCCCCTTTGCCCTGTGTCCCAAAACTGACCTTCACAAAAATATATAAAAATGAATGAAAAATTATTTCTCACAGGCTTTTTCCATTTTCTTATCATTCAGAAATTATAATGTGGAAAATGGTGTTGCACCCTACCGGATAGTTGCCAAATACGAATAATACAAAAGAGTGAAGTGACCAATTTCCAGCCCGAAGCACCTGCCCCTTACAATGTCAGTGCACGTTACTGATTTATCGCCATGTCTAACAATACAAAGAATGTACCTAAACGACGATGCGTAGGCTATGTTCCAAAAATAATATCTAAATAAAACCTCAAATCTGCATCAAGATCAGATGGCTCAGTCACAAACCACACTGTGTAATTGCAACAACAATCAATCCTCACTGGTTCTTGAACTGAAATCTTCAGAAACAATACATAGCCGGCATGCTTCATGGCGTCCCCCCGAAAACCACATGCACTCTTCAATTACCCTAATCCAGTAATTTAAAACACTATTATATAGCCATTTTCAGTATGCCACTATAATATCTTTGGGATAGATGAAGAGTGATACACACTAGATGTCTTAAGCGTAGGGTTTACTTCGACCTTTCGATCTGGAGGTGACCACAAAACAAAACATGAACTCAGACAATCATGACAGTAGGCTCGTAATATACAGTACTTTAAAACATTGTAAACAGTGCACAAGGCTAGTGGGGTCAAGGTCATGGTTGAAGAGTTCGTGGTTTTGAGTTTTTTTCCACAGATTATCGCAAGAGACAAACCGAGACGATTCTATTCGTCGCTGAGGTGGTCCTCTCCGGGAAGCCGAAGAACAAACAGCAAGCCATAGGTATCGGTACATGAGGAAACAGGGTGAGGTGTTGAACATTCAACGATGAACGTCTGTCGAACATGGGACACAAATGAAAACAAAACGACGCTGGTGGCTATTGATGACCCGAGACAGTCAGCGTGGCAGGCGTCTTTCACACCTGCCCGAAGACGCGCGCGGGAATGGTCGTTGACCAAAACCTACTGGATACGATTCTGACCCTTGATTACCAAGGCACACAAGTGTAAGTTATCGGCCGGAAGCAGATCGCAGCTGTGAGGTGATCATGATGGCAATGAAGAACAAGTCCAACTCTATAGAAGAACTTCTTTCCTACAAACCAGGAGAAATAGGTTAATTTTTATCCACAGACCAACACAATGTCTCGAAAAGTAAGGAAATCCTGTACCAGTATATATTGAATTATGCATGTACATAGAAATAAATTTAACGTCAACTATAAGTTATTTGAAAACATTAACCAAGACAGAATAAAATGCACCTCATGCAGTTATAAGTAATGGTATCAACGCACCTTTTATAAAAGCAATAAAAATTTAGGTTTATTTGTCTAATATATTAGTTTTGGAAAATATCCATTGTTTCTGCATTGGCATTTTGAATATATCGTTTTTTACACGTCGCTACTGGATTTGATAAAAAAAAAATCTCGACATATTAAGAAAGCTCCAACAACGAAGTACGACATATTAATAAATATAAGAAACTAATCGTGCTTAAAATCGACTAAAACATATTTTCTTTTTAAAGACTGAGACTTGATGTTATTTGATACAATTATTCAAAATATAAAGTTAGGATTATAACCCAATTCTTTTGTTTTGTGTGTTTACAAGCCGTACAAAGCGTAGGTTTGATCTTTAATAATATTGAAAAATATCTGATAATAGTAGAAAAAAATGATAATAGTAATAATAATAATAATAATAATAATAATAATAATAATAATAACAATAATAATAATAATAACAATAATAATAATAGTAATAATAACAGTAATGAAAATAATAATAATAATAATAATAATAATAATAATAATAATAATAATAATAGTGATAATAATAGTAATGAAAATAATAATAATGATAATAGATATAATAATAATAATAATAATAATAATAACAATAATAATAATAATAATAATAATAATAATAATAATAATAATAATAATAATAATAATAATAATAATAATAATAATAATGGTAATGAAATAATAACAATAATAATTATAATAATAATAATAATAATAATAATAATAATAATAATAATAATAATAATAATAATAACAATAATAATAATAATAATAATAATAATAATGGTAATGAAATAATAACAATAATAATAATAATAATAATAATAATAATAATAATAATAATAATAATAATAATAATAATAATAATACATACATATATACATACATACCAAAGACTTTCTTCCCCCTTACACAGGAGGTACCCAAAACACAAAGGCATAGAAACCACTCCCACCCATTCCATCCCCTACATACTCCACTCCCCTCTACCTTCTTTCCTCCCTCTTACCTTGGCACCTCCTGGATGACGGGTCATCCCTACATCTTGTCCACTGCCCTGGGTCAGAAGCAGTGTCACAAAACACAGCACATCCACAGCAAGGGCGCTTCATTAATTCGGCGAACCCCCTCTCCATCCCCTCATGTAGAAAAGGAGAAGACGGGGAGAAATCCCTTCGGTCTGCGTCAATTTATTTCTCATACATACTCCCTCACCCCCATCCTCCACCCACTCCCCCCTCGTGCATCACAGCATTACCCATACACAACCATTCTCCATTCACCCCTGTCTTCTGTCCTTCCTCAACAGACATTCCCCTCTTTTCCAATGCCCCTTTAACCCCATCCATCCATCTCATCCTAGGTCGCCCCCTCATGTTCACTCCTTCCACATCTGCCTTCCACACTTCTTTTACTAATCTTTCTTCACTCATTCTTTCCATGTGTCCAAACCATCCCATACTCTTTCATCAACCCTACCTCCCAACTCCCTTTCCATCCCTGTTCTCCTCCTCACCTCCTCATTTCTCACTTTATCTAGCCTAGTAACCCCTATCATACTTCTCAGACACCTCATCTCAAACACATTCAAACTCCTCTCTTCCTCTTTATGTTCCATGTTTCTGCCCCGTACAGTGCTGTCGGCACAATCACTCCTTCATACAATCTCCTCTTAGCATCCATTCCCAAATGTCTATTCCTCATTACACTTTTTAATCCCCCAAGGCATTTACTCGCTTCTCTCAATCTACATTCTACCTCCACCCCTACCTCCCTCTCCTGCCACATTCGCACCCAAGTATCTAAAAATATCCGCTTCCTCCATAATATAATAATAATGATAATAACAATAACAACAATAACAATAATAATTAAGATAATAATAATAATAATGATAACAATAATAATGATAATAATAATAATAATAATGATAATAATACTAATAATAATAGTATCAATAATAATAATGATAATAATAACAATAATAATAATAATGATAATAATGATAATAACAATAGTAATAATGATAATGATAGTGATAATAATAATTATAATAATAATAATAATAATAATAATAATAATAATAATAATAATAATAATAATAATAATAATAATAATAATAATAATAATAATAATAATAATAATAATAATAGTAATAACAACAACAATAATGATGAAAATAGAAATAATAATAATAATAACGATAAAAGTAATAATACTAATAATTATAATTATAAAGTACACATATACTAGGTTCCACGCATAAACATCAATCCTGTAAAAGATTAATGAATGAGGTACTATGGGCGTACATATAAGCACGCACGCGTGCGACTGCAACTCAATGTCCACGCACAGCTGACTGTAGTCACTGACGCAACTCAGCATTACATAACTACAGGGAGCGTTGAAATACCTCACGGGTAACTTTTGTCTTTATTGTACATATCAACACTTCTTTCTCACGATGTAGCTGTGAAATGCACTTTCACTGCATTCTTCCTTATGGGGAGTGAATAAAGATGTTCTATGCAGCAAATATTCTATAGATTTTGGTGACACTCCATACGGATTATAGCCACACAACATCTTGTTATTCTTGCCTATTAACATCCACTCAAAGAATAGTCACGCTAACCCTCCCTCCCTTAAATTTCCATTGCAACACCCTTTGCCACCTCTCATACTTTGCCTCAATCTCCAATTGTGTCATCCAAGATGCTGATTATCGGCGACTAAGTAGCCTACACTCCATCCCTCTTCTGGATGGCCGTGTATAGTAAATTTGTCAACGTATATATCAAGATCTAAATAAGATCTTGGTATATATATGATTGAAAACGTATCCCAGTGTATGTAAACATTATTTGTACTGTGTCGAGATGAATGTATACACGACGGATTCTTGTATGTTAAAAAACTGCAATATGTTTGTTGAGCTAATGCAACTAGTGAATTCATATATAGATTTGTATGCATGACTAAACGCACGCATGGCTACGTTGTATTTTACGGTACTTAGCAAATATACCATATTGTCAAATAATTCCCAAATCATCGTTTTCGTGTCCTACTTTTTATGGCCCACCAAAATAGACGCATCAAATGTTGTATATATCCTCTGAACAACTTTATTGATTATTTCTGTTTCTCGTAATAAATGAGTGACAAAACTTCATGGTATATACCTTTACATTTATTGCATTCATATCTTTACATACTTACGAAGGGTGAGACCCAAACATCTAAAGAAATATAATATTTCTATATTAAACACTGTATTGATTTCTTTAATGGGTATCATGTCTTACCAAAATATGGTCGCAATCAATCACATATTATCGCTTTATATTTTCAATTATTTAATTAAAAGAAAAATTTGGATCCTGAGATAAAGACGGGGTACGACTGTCTTGTGTTGGCAATTCTGACGTGGCCGGACAGTCGCGCATGCGCAGAAGCGCTGTACGTGGCAGAATAGAGCCATCAGGTGATTGTCACTTGAGGTTATACTTTCTACAACTTGTGGCGTTTTCCTGTGGTATTTCTGAAATGGTGCGCACAAAAAACAAATCAAGTTGATAATGGGTGTTTGTCCGGTTTAAGTGTCACATATAAATTGGTTTCCTTATTATTGGAACTTTCTGGCACCCAAGAAAGTATTATTGTTTTGACAGCAAGGGTTTGTAGATGACCTGTTTAGAAACTCGTATGGTGTATATCTATCCCTATTTCAGTGGCAGTTTCGTGTCATTGGCTACAAAAATTGTGCATCTGTAGGCGTAAAATAGTAGTACTCAAACCAATAATACCAAAATATTAACATAAGATGACCATTGACCATATCATTGCATAGACCGGGTTAGGAAAGTGATCATTGGTGAATGGAGGTACAGTATAGTGAAAGAATGTTTCACGGTAAATACAGAAACCTGTTAATATGATCTTGCTCATTACATGGGTTAGTTATACCATGATGAACGGGGGACAAGTTGGCCCAGTTCTGCTACAGTTACTGGTTCGACATTGAAAATGTGAAAACAATGATAAAATCTGTTGTCAGTATTGACCTTATTCAAGTTATTGGAAGATTATTTGTGTATGCCCCTGTAGATGTATTACAGCAGTTGTAGTTAATGTTTTTCATTTGTGATGATAATGGTTAGCATAGGTACTGCTGCATGTCAGTTGGATGTCTTTCTATGCAGCTCTACCTTTGATTACAGATTATGCAGCGATGATGCCATCTCAGCCACCACAGCAGATGATGCCCCCACCTGGCACCATAGGGGGTATGGCTCCACCAGGAATGCAAGGTGAGAACAAACATTCGCATTGTAAATGACCTTACGATAACAGGACAGAAAACCATAGTTATGATAGTATAGGATTTGAATGGACAAAAGTTGAAAATAGTGTATATATGAGACAGAGAACAAGATAACAAGTGGGGTGTGTATTATTGTAATCTTTAGTGTTGATATCTTACATGCATAAGAACGTAGTTTCATTAACTTGGTTATTTTTTATATCTGGTTTGTTAAAATTTGTTTGGTAATTAAAGATTAAGGAGACAGGTCTACTATATAAATGAAAAATATTAAGGACAACAAAGTATTTCCACCTTCACCACGTTACCTAGTTCAGTATTTCAAGCATATGTTTCAAATGTATGAAGTTACTAATTATAATGTATGGTAACTAACATTGCAACTAGTTTTGGAAAAAAGACAACACTGTATTTAATTAGGTTAAGATGAGTATTGCATAAATCCAAAATGTTGAAATTTTACTGACAGTGATCCAATATGGCCACCAAGGTACAGTGTGGTGAAAAACAAAACAAAAAATAAGCATTACACTTATCATTTGTGACCTTTTTCTTTGTCTTTGAGTCCAGCAGAGTAATTGCAGCATCATTGCTTGCAGCCAGGGCTTGAAATACATTGTCATATTAATAGGAGACATTGATTTTGAATCATGTGCTGTATACTAGCTGTAATCTATTATCTTGAGATAGAAATTAGTGTTTTCCCTTACATCTACACTGAATTTGTACCATATTGTGAGTGGGTCTTGGCATTAAGCATTAGTGCAGGAAATCACACACTGCCATACTGTAACAATCTCTTCTTGCAGTTTCAAACCTTTCTCTTTAATTTACATTTCAGATGATATGTTGTCAAATACTCTCACCAATAGACTTTGTTCTTGCAAATTTCATAAAGAACCCCCCTCCTGTTATTCCAAGAAAGTAAGACACAGAATGTGGGTGCTGAATAGTAATAATTTTGGTAAATGATTAGTAACACCTTGATTGATAGGTTTATGATGGAATATATAAATGATTGAGAGATAATGATATGCCAAGGCTTGCCAGATGTTAGTGTACTTGTGTAGGGAATCTTATTGACTAGTTGCTGAATGTGTTACTCTGCATTTGGTGCCTGAAGCTTATGGTTAGTCATATTAGTAGCATTGAGTGACACTTTGACAAAGCCTGATGTTAGATATATGATAGTGTTTAGTCAATTAGATTTAGATTAAGGTGGTACTAGGGGCTGATGCTCTGCTTTATTCTTAGAAGTTGAATGAAGAGGAAGCCTAATGTAAAGCTTTGGAGGCAGTGATAAGTCAAGGAAAAGTAACATTAGGTCACCTGTTGTTGTAGTTTTGTTAATGTACAGCCCTGTAGTAGGTAGTATTGGTCCTTGGGACCTCCCATAGCTCCTTCTGGGAGGAAGCATTGAACTGTTGTGTTATTCGAGTCTGGGCAAGTCTTTGTTGCAGGGTAAGAGGAGAAGTGTAGGCTGTGGCTGACACCGATTGTAAGTCTTCTGTAGAAAGTAGGGGTAGGGGTAATGTTTTGGTGCCGGTTCTGAGCATGTTTTGATTGAGATGAGGGATTGTAAGATTTGAATATGGTTGCCATGCTGATGCTTCCTCTAGCATATATCTTGCAGGACTACCTCCAGGAGGTACTTATTGCTGGTCCTATAGGTATGTGAAATAGTACTGGGCTTAACATGGGTTATACATGCCTGGTTAAGGTACAATAGTGATGACAACCATTGTTGGGATTGCTTGAATTAGGACCCTTTTTTGGGCACCCATAGAAATACTTTGAATTTGAAAAAAATATATTTTTTAATCAATTTGAAAGTATATGACCATTTTTCACTTGAGCTCACTAATGTGGTGCTATGTTACACCAAAGTTGTGGCCTGTAAGGAAACCTCAGTTGTAACGTGGGAAATCACATTAATCCTGTAAGGAATGCATTGCCAGCTGGGCTCATGTTTTGCAACTCGGGAAAAGTTTTAAGGTCTTTTATGCTGTGATACGTGAGAGGGAGTGGGTGGGGGGATGGGGGGTGAAGGAGTATGCGTGAGAGATAAATTGACACATCCAGGAGGTGCCACGATTAGTGGGAGTGGAGTATGTTGGGGATGGAATTGGTGGGAGTGGTTTTTATGCCTTTGTGAGGGGGAAAAGCCTTTGGTATATGTAATTCTTCATCATTTCTTCCTTTGTCAAAACTGCATGTAAACCATTTAAACAACCAAAGAAATACTGAGGAACATGAATATGTACTATTTATTGTACAAAAATGCAAAAATATAGGTATATATATTTACAATGCGAAATGCAATGACAATGGAAAATGACTCGAAATGCTAAAAATATTTATAAAAAATATATATGCCAAGAGCTTTCTCCCCCAAATAAGGGACGTGGCAAAGTCAAAAGCACATACATACTCCGCCCATTCCACCCCCATCTGCCACCCTTTCCTCCATCTCTTCTTAGCTCCTCATGGATGATGGGTCAGCCCTGTATACCGCCCTTTGCCCTAGATCAGAAGCAGTGTAGTAAGATGGTACATCCACAGGAAGGCTGATTCACTTAATTGGTGACCTCCCCTCTCCTTTCATGCAGAAAAAGAGAAGACTGGGAGAAATCCTTTTGGGCTGCGTCAAAATATCATCCACACATAAGCACCCCCTTCCCTCCCTTCCTTGCATAACAGTATCATCCATACAAAGTCCCTCACCACTTATCCCCATCTCCTTCCTTCTCCATTCCTTGCTTAACAGACATTCTTGCCCAATGCCCCCTTCATCCCAACCATCCATCTCATCCTCTGCCTTCCACACCTCTTTTACTAATCCTTCATCATTCGTTCTTCCCATGTGTTCAAACCATCCCAACAATCTTTCATCAGCCCTATCTGTCATCTCCTTTTCCACTACCACTCTCCTCCTCACCTCGTTTCACGCTATCCAACGTAGTAACCCCTACCATACTTCAGACATTTCATCTTTAGTATGTTTAAACTTTTCCTCTCTGCCCCTCTTAAATTCCATGACTACCCCATACAATACTGTTAGCACAACCACCTCTTCATACAATCTCCTCTTTGCATCCATTCCCAGATGCCTATTTCTCATGACACTGTTCAATTCCTTTGGGCATTTACTTGCTTCTCTCAATGTGCAATTTACTTCTACCTCCACTCCTCCCTTTCCTGCCACATGCTATCCACTTCCTCCAGCCTCTCTCCTCTTCCAACTTGCTGCCCTTTGTACATCTCATCACCTTGATTTTACCCAAATTCATTTTGAATTTTTTCCTATCATGTACCTTTCCAAACTGTCACTGACTCCTTAATCCCTCCTCTGACCCTGCCACTAATGCAGTGTCATCAGCAAACAACAAATGGCTCACCTCCCACTTCTCTTCATTTTCTTTAACCATCTCCATTCCCCTGTCTGTTACCCTTTTCTTGACCTGCACCACCCCATCCATGTATGCATTGAACAGCCATGGTGACATGACACATCCCTGAAGCAGTCCCACCTTTACTTTTCATCATCATCATCATCATCATCATCATCATCACCATCATCATTATCATCATCACCATCATGGTGCCTGTAACCCAGTGAATAAAAAAGTCTGGCCTAAACTTCATTTAGGTGAATACAGGTGTGGTGGAATTGTAAACATTTAACTCTTCAGTGAGTTATTTAATGACATTTCTCCACAAGCTTTTTTTTCTTCTATGTATTAGATAATGTATAGAAAAGAATTTTTTTTATTTGCAAAATGAGGAATTATCTAGTTTGATAAATGTTTGGATGGAATGTTGAAAATTTTTGAGATGTCACACATGTTGAAGGATTTCAGTATTGAGAAACTAATGGTAATTACTTGTTTTCTTTTATGCAGCATATGGACCTAAAGGAAGTAGGTTGCATATGAAATATATTTGTTGATTGACTTAAGATTTAGAGGGTACAAATAATTACATTGGGTTATGGTGGCACTTGAAATAATTCCGAGTTTATATATGGTGTGTAAAAAGCATAGTAATCACTTGTACTTACACCAGTAGTGCTCAGTCCTTTTTTGGATGAAATTTATTTTCAAATATTTTGAAGTTGATTCAAACTGCTTCACACAATATGCTCCCTGGAGTACCACAGTATATACTGTAGATAATCCAAAAGCACTAGTTGTTCAAAACAATACAATAATGCAAATGAATATATTAATGCATGTATTGTGGTGGTGATATGCATGTTCAAAATATGTATGTGTGGTTGTGTGTGTGTGTGTATATATATATATATATATATATATATATAATTACCAAAATTTCATGGATGGGAAAGACAAACTAATTAGAAAGGTGATTTTAATTGATTTATTATCATTATTATTATATACGTATCTATATATATATATATATATATATATATTTTTCCCAAAAGTGAGGGTACTCTTATAGTAAAAAAAATTGGTAACATACATTTTGTAAGGAAGTGTTATTTGTACATTATTATTCATCTTGATACTTAGTTGTGAATTAATTTTCAGGTGGTGGCTTCAGACCAAATGGGCCAATGGCAGGGCCACCAGGAGGACCACCAGGAGGACCACCCCCTGGACCACCAAGAGGTCCACCTCGGGGACCACCTACACAGCAGATGGCTTCCATGAATCTAGGCCCACAAGGAGGACCCCAGCCGGGGGGTCCAGTTATGGTAAGCAAAATAGCGGATATAGAGGGGGCACTGGTGTAGAATTAGGTGGATAAAGTTTGATAGAAGTGAATTTTGTTTACCTAGACATGCTCAGTAGGGTAACAAGGTACATTCCTGTAGTAACCCACACATCTGGTAGATTGATTATATATGTTACTGGATTGCCACTGTGAGCCTATGTGCCTTTCATACCTTGCCTTGAAAGTGGCAATTGATGGTGCTCAATCCTGGTTGTGAATTGGTTCTCTCATATGGGTGTTCTCCAATGGGTTGGTCGGTCCAGTTTCGTACTGTCTTTTGAGGTCATTAGTACATAGGTCGAAGAATCTAATGTTGGGGACATCATCAAAGCAATGGAATATCTTGTAGACCTCGGGTGTATATCTGCTCCAGCGTTGACAGACCAAGAGCCAAATATCATTCCTTGTGAAGTCCCACAGCTTGGGTACCAACGTAGTTGCTCTTAATTGGACATTTTCCTGTTGTTTGATATCTACCAGATGTGGCAACCAGCACTGGGCCCCATTGTTGAGTTTGCGTCGGACCAGTGCCAAGTTGATGGAGCACAAAATCTTGCCATTAGTGCATATGAAATGCTGCTTTATAACTCCTAGCCTGCTGTTGGCTTCAGTATCAACCTTGTACACATGCCTATGTGCCTTTGAATCTATAAATACACAAATTCTGAGGTCTGTCTCTTCCGAGGGCTGTATTGTTGGGGTGAACAGACAGTTGCGTCCCAGATTTTTGCATAATGGGTTAATTGCAAAGATGATGATAGATTTAAATGTTCAATACACTAATGGATTAATGTTGTTCAAAAAATATAGAATTTAAAGTTGTAATTGTAGATTTAGAAATGTATATACTTAAAGAAATAAGGAATTAAATGCTATAAATGAATAAATGATTAAAAAAATAAGGAATTAAATGCTATAAATGCATTACATACATAAAACAATGGCTTAGCTCACTGGCTGAGCGGGTTAGGGCGTCATTACTTGTGGCGAAGGTCGAGGTGAGGGTGGTTTGAATCCTGCCACCAGCGACATTGAATCAAGGGCATGGTTCATTAAATTCCATGCTACAAAGTCCTCTGTGAGAGGCACCGTCCTAGCCTCCTGATAGGGGGTGTGTGACGTTAAACCATATCATATCATTTTTCCTCTTTACAAGGGAGATGGCCAAAGTCAAAGGCATAAATCCAGCCCCACCCATTTCATTCCCACATCTCCACTCCCTTTCACCACTCCTTCCTCACTCTTTTCTTGGCTCCTGGATGACTGGTCATCCCTGCATCTCAACCACTGCCCTGAGTCAGAAACAATGTAGCAAGACACAGTATTTCCATATTGAGGTTGTTTTAATTAATTAGCAAAAAAAAACAAAAACAAAAAACCTCTTGATCAGAAAAATAGAAAACGGTGAGAAAACCCTTTGGGCCATGTCAAAAGATTGTTCACACCCACTCTCTTCCATGCCTCGCAGCATCATCCATGCACAACCATTCTCCACTCATTCCTATCGTCTGTCGTCTCCCTTCCATCCTCAACAGACATTCCCCTCTTTCCCATTGCCCTTTTTATCCCATCCATTCGTCTCATCTTCGGTCACCCCCTCATGTTCACTCCTTCCACCTCTCCTTCCACACTTTTTACTAATCTTTCGTCACTCATTCTTTCCATGTGTCCAAACCATCCCAATACTCTTTGATCAACCCTATCTCCCAACTCCCTTTTCACCCTTGTTCTCCTCACCTCCTCATTTCTTGCTCTGTCCAGCCTAGTAACTCCTACCACACTTCTCAGGCATTTCATCTCAAACACATTTAAACTCTTCCTCTCTTATATTCAATGTTTCTGCTGTCAGCACAATCGTCCCTTCATACAATGCCCTCATAGCATCCATTCTCAAATTTCTATTTCTTGTTACAGTTTTTAATCCCCCAAGGCATTTACTTGCTTTTCTCAGTCTACATTCTACCTCCACCTCCACTCCTCACTTTCTTGCCAAATTCGCACCCAAGTATCTAAAGCTATCCACTTCATTCTCTCTCCCTTAATACTCGCTTCCAATTTCCTGCCATCCTCTCCCCTTGTACATCTCATTGCCTTAGTTTTAACCACATTTATCTTCAACTTCTTTCACACACCTTCCCAAATTCTGTCACTAACTTCCTTAATCCCTCCTCTGATCTTGCCACAAGTGCAATGTCATCAGCAAACAACTGGCCTACCTCCCACTTTTTTCCATTTTCTTTAACCACTTGCAAACCTTGGCCCATTACCCTTGCATTTACCTCTTGCACCACCCCTTCCATGTATAAATTCAATAGCCAAGGCAACATAACATGTCCCTGGGTGAAGTTTCACCTTTACCACAAAGCATTCGCTCTTTCCATTTCTAATTTTAGCACATGCTGTACTGTATATATATATATATATATACCATATACCAAAGGCTTTTTCCCCCTTACACGGGGGGTAGCCAAAAAGAAAAAGGCATAGAAATCACTCCCACCCATTTCATTTCCCATATATTCCACTCCCCTCCACCCTCCTTCCTATCTTGGCACCTCCTGGATGACGGGTCATCCCTGCATCCTGTCCACTGCCCTGGGTCAGAAGCAGTGTCGCAAGACACAGCACATCCACAGCAAGGCCGCTTCATAAATTTGGCGACCCCCCTCTCCGTCCCCTCATGCAGGAAAGGAGAAGACGGGGAGAAATCCCTTCGGGCTTTACTACTATAGTAAAAAGTCTTGACGCCTCTTATCAGCTTTCCTCCTATCCCATATATCTGCAATACCTCCCACAGCACCTTCAAAAATCTTATTCAAACAACCCTAACCTGTCCTAAATGCACACTGTTCTTCAATTACTCTCTCCTCTCCATCGAAACCCTTCCATAAGCCTTTCTAACTACACTCAACGAACTGATCCCTCTGAAACTAGTATCCTCACACTTGTCCCCTTTTCCCTTGTGAAGCAAAACTATACAGGTTCTCCTGCAGTCCTTAGGCACTCTACCCTCTTTTACTTACATATACCAAAGGCCTTTTTCCCCCTTAGAAGGGAGGTACATACATATACCAAGGCTTTTTCCCCCTTTCAAGGGAGGTAGCCAAAAAGGGAAAGGCATAAAAGCACTCCCACCCATTTCATCCCTAAATACACTCCACACCCCTCCCACCCTCCCTCTCATCTGAGCACCTCCTGGATGACGGGTCATCCCTGCACCTTGCCCACCGCCCTGGGTCAGAAGCAGTGTCGCAAGACACAGCACATCCACAGCAAGTCCGCTTCATTTAATCGGCGATCCCCCCCCTCTCCGTCCCCCCTTGCATATAAGGAGAGGACGGGGAGAAATCCCTTCGGGCTGTGTCAAAATTTACTCACACATACTACCCCACCCCCCACCCCCCCGCCCATTCCTCCTCATGCAATCACATCATCATCCATATACAACCATTCTCCACTCACCTCTGTCTTCCGTCCTCTCCCTTCCTTCCTCAACAGACATTCCCCTCTTCCCCAAAGCCCCCTTCCTTCCTCAACAGACATTCCCCTCTTCCCCAAAGCCCCCTTCACCCCATCCATCCACCTCATCCTAGGACGTCCCCTCATGTTCACTCCCTCCACATCTGCCTTCCATACCTCTTTTACTAGTCTTTCTTCACTCATTCTTTCCATGTGTCCAAACCATCCAAATATTCTTTCATCAACCCTATCTCCCAGCTCCTTTTTCACCCCTGTTCTCCTCCTCATTTCTCACTCTATCCAGCCTAGTAACCCCCACCATACTTCTCAGACACCTCATCTCAAACACATTCAAACTCCTTCTCTCTTCTTCTCTTATGTTCCACGTTTCTGCCCCATACAGTGCTGTTGGCACAATCACTCCTTCATACAGTGTCCTCTTTGCATCCATTCCTAAATGTCTATTCCTCATTACACTCTTTAATGAGGGAGGTAGCCAAAAAAAAAACCAAAGGCATAAAAACCACTCCCACCCATTCCATCCCTATCACACTCCACTCCCTTCCACCCTCTTCCCTCTTTTAGACAAACCTTGAACAACCTCGCCAGTCAGTCCACCATCCCTGTACCCATCTAACCCAGGTGCCTTACCTGCTCTCATCATTTTAATAACTGCTTTTACCTCATCTTTGCTTATTTCTTCTTTTTTCTTAAGGCTTTATTGCCTTATAAATTGGAGTTAGATTTACCCCCTGTCTGTAGTGAGGAATTTCACCATTGTCCACAAATGCTTGGAGGATAAATGTGAGGGGTTTGTATAGCAGATCTGCAGAGGTCTTCAACATCAAAAGTGAAAGACCATTTGGTCCCAGGGCTTTGCTTTCATTGAGATGAATCAGGAGGCTGTGTTCACCATCCTCTGTGAAACTTGTGCTGTGGACTCTGGTCATTGTCGTCGTCTTCAGGGAGTATGGGGTTAGGCATATCCATCTGTGCCATTTTCCTTTTCTTCTCTGCTTCACTCACTTCCCCTTCTTCCCTTAACTTCCATCCAAAACTCGTTTTATTACTTTAAAGGATTTGTCATAATCCTCCCTCATTTTAAATCTCTCCTCTTTGTATCCCTTAATCTTGTCTTATCTCTCTTCTTATTTTTTTGTATCTCGTATGCTTCCTGATTCCTACTTTCCAAGCAATCCCTAAATGCTTGCTTTTTTCCTCTTCTAATACATATCTTCACTCCATCATCCCACCATTCACTCCCCTTCCTTCTGTTCTCTCCCGTCCTCCATGTTCCATGTGCTGTCTTTCCACACCTTGTCACTTCCACATGTACATTTCTCTTCCACTCCCACCACCACTATCCATCACCACCTCCCACACTTCTTTCAGTTTCTCCTGCTCCTCTTACTTCTTGTTTAAAAAGTTTACTCAAAGCAACCTCCCTGCCTTCTGCCCCTTTCCACCTTATCTATCCTCAACTCTCAACTTCCACCTCAGGGGACAGGCAAAAAGGAAAGTATACTCAAGAAGGTGGAGGAATGGAATGGGTGGGAGTGGTTTCTGTGCCTTTTTCTTTTTGGCTATCCCCCATGTAGGGGGAAAAAGCCTTTGGTATAAGTGGTACAGAACATTTTTTAGTAGGAACAGCATAAAGGGTAGATAGTTGTAGTACAAAAGTAGCATCATTCCTCTAGTGGGGAATTTACTGTTAAAGACAAAATGATGTGTGACTCTAATCCGTGTGGTGCCCGAAAACGGTCCTTAACTATTTCAGTAGAAGTCAAATTCTCGCACACAGCATTGGCTGCCATATGCACAATACATCACATTACTGGCTTTATAAAATATAAAGTCACTGCTGTATTACTCAGTCTTTTACTCAAGTAATAATAAACACAGAAAACATGATCAAGCTAGTTCACAGAATGCAGAGGTAACTCGTGTATAACTACAAAATATTTGTAATCAAGACGCTGATGCTGGCATCCTCATGTATCTCGCATCTCATGACGCCTATGTAGGCGTCATCACACCAAAGTGGTTGACTGCATGCTACTGTGTAATTTTTACTGTACAACAACATGCAGTCAATACAGGGAGACAAGATAACTGATATTATGACATTGCGTGATTTTTTTTTTAAGGATGTCACCGATTAAATGAAGTGGCTTTATTGTGGATGTGCTGTGTTTTGCTGCATTGCCTCTGACCCAGGGCAGTGGGCAGGAGATGGGTATGACCCTTCATCCATGAGGAGCTAAGATGAAAGGGAAACAAAGGTGGGAGTGGGTGCATGCCTATTGACTTGGCTACCTTGGTTTATAGATATACTTGATAGTATAAAGTTGGACAACTGTTGAGTACCTGCTTGTGTTGGCCCAGTGAGACATATGTTGGAGAATTACATATACATGCTGATCTTCCTCAAAGCCCATCAACATTCTTACCTCTGTTGGTAGTAGTTCAAAGTATTCTCTTCAAGTTTGACTTCTTTCCTCATAAGAACGGACAACTTTTGACTCCTATGAGCTAATGCCATGGAAACAAAACCCATAATGAAACGACACACAAGGAACCAATGATGGTTACCTGTGTGTGATAGTCTGGCAAGATGGACAGAGAAGCTGCCCATTTTCAAAACTGTCAACATCCTTGCCTCCATCAGGAGGTACAGTCCTGACACTTGGTCTCAAACTGTTTCTAACACCTGGTAAGGGGGAAGAAGCCTTGGTATATGTATGTAACACCTTTTCACACATGGGGAGAGTTGGCAACTGTTCCTCCTGCAGCTTTCAGCCCATGACATAGAAACCATTAAACACTGATACAACAAACAGTTCAAAATTTCTTCTCAGAGATACGTGGGAGGTCGTTAATGTTGCTAGCCACTGTGGTGTTGCAGATTTTCCACTTAGTGAAACTTGAGGTAACAATTGATTGATACATCGCAAACAGCAATCCAGAATTTCTTCTGGAGAGGTCTCAGAGGGTTCAAGGGATGTTGCTAACTACTTTGGGGCTGCAAGTTTCCAGTCTGTAAAACTGAAGCAACATTTGGATGAAGCCCAAACATGGTATGTGTACATTTAATATAACTTTTACCAAGTTTGCTCTGTTGTCTATAATTGTTTTAAATATGCAAGAAGTTTGTGACAGAGTTTGAGAAGGTGTGTGAAAGGAGGAAACTGAAGATAAATGTGGGCAAAAGTAAGGTGATGAGATGTACAAGGGGAGAGAGTGACAGTAGGCTGGAAGTGAGTATTAAGGATGAGAAACTGGAGGAAGTGGATATTTTCAGATACTTGGGTGCGAATGTGACAGGAAAGGGAGGAGTGGAGGTAGAATGTAGATTGAGAGAAGCGAGTAAATGCCTTGGTGGATTAAAAAGTTGATGAGAAATAGACATCTGGGAATGGATGCTAAGAGGAGGTTATATGAAGGAGTGATTGTGACAATAGCAATGTATGGGGCAGAAACATGGAACATGAGAGAAGGAGCTTGAATGTGTTTGAGATGAAATGTCTGAGAAGTATGATAGGGGTTACTAGGCTAGATAGAGTGAGAAATGAGGAGGTGAGGAGGAGAACAGGGGTGGAAAAGGAGCTGGGAGATAGGGTTGATGAAAGAGTATTAGGATGGTTTGGACACATGGAAAGAATGAGTGAAGAAAGATTAGTAAAAGAAGTGTGGAAGGAGTGAATATGAGGGGGCGTCCTAGGATGAGATGGATGGATGGGGTGAAAGGGGCTTTACAAAAGAGTGGAATGTCTGTAGAGGAAGGACAGGAGAGGACAGAAGATAGGGGTGAATGGAGAAAGGTTGTGTATAGATGAGGCTGTGATGCATGAGGGGGAGTGGGTGGGGGATGAGGAAGTATGTATGAGAAAAATTTTGACGCAGCCCGAAGGGATTTCTCCCTGTCTTCTCCTTTCCTGCATGAGGGGACGGAGAGGGGTGGGGGTTGCCGAATTTATGAAGCAGCCTTGCTGTGGATGTGCTGTGTCTTGCGACACTGCTGCTGACCCAGGGCAGTGGACAGGATGCAGGGATGACCCGTCATCCAGGAGTTGTCAAGATAGGAGGGTGGAGGGGAGTGGAATATATGGGAAATGAAATGGGTGGGAGTGATTTCTATTGACGAGATAAACACCATATGAGGACGGAGCCTTTATTTGTACGATGTTTCGCTTATTACAGCTTTTTCAAGTACAAGTTGAGATACAAATGCTTGATTAAATAAGGGGAAAGGAGAGAAAAGGGGGGGAAGGAAGAGGAGGAGGAGGAGAAGGGGGGGGATTGGACACTGGGAAAGGATGAGATGTGATAAAGTTTACATCGGAGAAACGTCACACGACCTGAATACACGAATACGTGAACACCGTTACGACGTCAGGCATGATGTCACCACCAATGTATGTGTGACACATAGAAACAAGGAAAACCATCTTATGGACTGGAAGAATGCAGAGCTGCTGATACGGGAACCAGACAAAATCCGCAGAAAGTGTTTAGAAGCAGCAATCATTCAAGGAACGAACACTATTTAACAAACCAGGGACATGTTTAACATCTCGCCTCACATTATTCCCCTAATACCCATGGCCAGCAAAATATTAAATATCTAAACCACCCTTTGTGGACATTTTGCCCACAGACGTTTGGGCCAGCATTCTCATCCTTTCCCAGTGTCCAATCCCCCCCCCCCCTTTTCTCTCCCCGTTCCCTCCTTTCCCCTTATTTAATCTCAAGCATTTGTATCTCAACTTGTACTTGAAATAGCTGTAATAAGCAAAAAATCGTACAAATAAAGGCTCCGTCCTCATATGGTGTTTATCTCGTCAATCTTGTCGGCAAACTGCCACTTTTAAGGAGAGTGATTTCTATGCCTTTTTCTTTTTGGCTACCCCCCGTGTAAGGGGGAAAAAGCCTTTGGTATATGTATGCAAGAAGTTTGTACTTTTGTCGCATGGAAATACTTCCTGTTAATGTTGTACTTTTGCTTTGATGATGATATTGGAGATATTTCAAATAAATACATTTATTCGTATGTTTATTGTTTTGTTAATAATTCTATCTCTGTCATTCAGGGTTTAAAACCAGGACCTCCAGGTCAAGCACCCCCTAATTCTATACCAAATGGCATCCATGCTGCTGGTCCACCCAAACCACCAACACCGTCACCATCTCCAGGGTTGGGAATGGGGCCACCTAGACCAGGGGGTCCTCCTGTGTCTGCGGCTCCACGAGGACCTGTTCCACCAGGAGGAATGGCACCAAGGCCAGGAGGACCACCTCCTTTTTCAGCTGCAGGTCCTCAGCCAACCATGCCACAAAGGCCTGTAGGACCCCCACAGGGGCCAAGACCAATGACATCGGGTGCACCTCCTGGTCCAGGGGCACCACCAGGTCGGATGCCAGCTCCTGCTGGATTACCACCACCTGGGGCTTCGCCTAGTCCACAACCACCATCTGGGCCACCAACACCTATGGCTCCACCAGGTCAAATGCCACATTCCTCAGCACCACCCCCAGGACCAATGCCTCCATCCACAGTGACACCCCCAGGCTCAGTGCCTCCTTCAATGGCACCCCCAGGCCCAATGCCACCCCCAGGCCCAATGCCACCTTCCTCAATGGCACCACCAGGCCCAATGCCACCTTCCTCAATGGCACCACCAGGCCCAATGGCACCTCCAGGGGCAATGCCGCCTTCAATGGCACCTCCAGGTCCAGTGCCTCCTTCATCAATGGCACCCCCAGGCCCAGTGCCTCCTTCATCAATGGCACCCCCAGGCGCAATGCCGCCCTCTTCAATGGCACCCCCAGGTGCAATGCCTCCTTCATCAATGGCACCCCCAGGTGCAATGCCTCCTTCATCAATGGCACCTCCAGGTTCAATGCCTCCTTCATCAATGGCACCTCCAGGTTCAATGCCTCCTTCATCAATGGCACCTCCAGGTTCAATGCCTCCTCCATCAATGGCACCTCCAGGTTCAATGGGACCCCCAGGTGCAATGGCACCTCCAGGCCCAATGCCTCCTTCCTCCATGGCACCACCAGGTGCAATGCCTCCTTCCTCCATGGCACCACCAGGTGCAATGCCCCCATCTTCAGGAGCACCACCACCTCAAATGGCACCACCAGGGCCAATGCCTCCACGGTCAATGGCGGGACCGGGTCACATGCAGCCACGACCAATGGGTCCAGGATCGATGGGACCCGGTCACATGCCCCAGGGGCCAGGAGCTATGCATCAAGGAATGCAAGGAACTCCAACTCTTAATGGTGCCGGAGGCCCACCGCAAGGTGGCATGCAGAATCGTTACCCTGGTGCTCCTGGGCAAGGGGGCGGCTATCCTGGAGGTGGATATCCCGGTGCAGCTCAGGGACAGTCAAGAAGACTTAATCCTGATGACATGCCCAGTCCTTTACAGGTAACTGAGGAGGATCGAAGGAACAGGAGTGGGGACTTCATAACGAGTCTTAAAGGGCAGGTACCTCCGTTGGTGACTACGAATTTTCTCGTCAAAGATGGAGGTAATGCCTCTCCTCGTTTCATGCGGTCCACCATGTATAGTATCCCTGCCACTCCAGACATGATCAAGCAAACTTCAGTACCATTCAGTTTGGTTGTTAGCCCCTTGGCAGATCAGGAACCTGGAGAAGCTCCTCCATATCAGGGGACGGTGCTCACAAATGGACCAGTACGATGCAATCGATGCAAAGCTTACATGGGACCACTGATGCAGTTCATTGATGGTGGGAGGAGGTAGGTAATTTTATGTTTTTTTTATATTGCCATGAGGCTTAGGATTGTATCCATGGCAGGTATACATACATATACACATGCTATATAGGTACGAGTCTTTAGGAATCAGTAATGGGTATCTTCTTGTGGTAGTCCTGCAAGATGGATGGTGCAGTTTACCATTTTAAAACCTCAAGGATCAGACACTGTCTGTAGACTGGGATTGGGATATCGATTTCATCAATCTCGGCTTTATTTCTTACATGGAAAGTTGAGTCATTGGCTGCTCCCTTCCATGTACCGCTTTTAACTGGTGATTAGAAACAGACCCACACCAATACAACAGACAAGGGTTCAGAGTTTTGTCCTAGAGAGATCCATGGGAGGGCCTAAGAACTGTTGCTAGTTGCTGTGAGGAAACAATTTATTGTTAAGAGCTTTGGGATGGGGAAGTAGTTTGAATAGATTAGTGTTGGTGATAGAGTTGCTCATTGGGGAACCTGTTTATCTTTTGGTTCCTATAGGTCAATTGGTCCTTTGACCCATGCCTCTTACAGGGGACCCACGGCTTCTGAGCAACTGGGAATGGTTTCAGTTAGCAGAGTGGGACCTTATGATATGAACTACATACATACATATACCAAGGCTTTTTTCCCCCTTACCAGGGGGGTAGCTAAAAAGGACAAGGCACAAAAACATTCCCACCCATTTCATCCCCGAAAACACTCCACACCCCTCCACCCTCCCTCCCATCTTAGCACCTCCTAGATGACGGGTCATCCCTGCACCCTGTCCACTGCCCTGGGTCAGAAGCAGTGTCACAGGACACAGCACATCCACAGCAAGGCTGCTTCATTAAATCGGCGACCCCCCTTCTCGATCCCCCCATATATAAAGGAGAGGACGGGGAGAAATCCCTTTGGGCTGCGTCAAAAATTTTTGCTCACACACACTACCTCACCCCCATTCCCCCATCCAATCCACCTCATGCATCACAACATTTTCCATATACAACCATTCTCCATTCACCCCTGTCTTCTGTCCTCTCCTGTCCTTCCTCAACCGACATTCCCCTCTTCCCCAAAGCCCCCTTCACCCCATCCATCCATCTCATCCTAGGACGTCCCCTCATGTTCACTCCCTCCACATCTGCCTTCCATACCTCCTTTCCTAGTCTTTCTTCACTCATTCTTTCCATGTGTCCAAACCATCCTAATACTCTTTCATCCACCCTATCTCCCAGCTCCCTTTCCACCCCTGTTCTCCTCCTCACTTCCTCATTTCTCACTCTATCTAGCCTAGTAACCCCCATCATACTTCTCAGACACTTCATCTCAAACACATTCAAGTTCCTTCTCTCTTCCTCTCTCATGTTCCATGTTTCTGCTCCATACAGTGCTGTTGGCACAATCACTCCTTCATACAGTCTCCTCTTAGCATCCATTCCCAGATTCCTATTCCTCATTACACTTTTTAAACCACCAAGGCATTTACTCGCTTCTCTCAATCTACATTCTACCTCCACCCTTTCCTGCCACATTTGCACCCAAATATCTAAAACTATCCACTTCCTCCAGTTGCTCTCCCTTAATGCTCACTTCCAGATTACTGCCACTTTCACCCCTTGTACATCTCATCACCTTACCTTTACCCACATTTATCTTCAGCTTTCTTCTATCACACACTCTCCCAAACTCTGTCACCAGCTTCCTCAATCCCTCCTCCGATCCTGCCACAAGCGCAAGAACTAAGTGAAGTATATTACTGATCAAGTGAATTGTGTAAACAGAGAATAGTAATACATGGATTGTAGAGCATGTAGCTTGATCACGTGTATTATCTTTACAGGTATCAGTGTATGCTCTGTCGGGCCTCAAACGAGGTTCCAAGTGAGTATTTCTGCCATCTAGACCAAACTGGACAACGAACGGATAAATTCCAAAGAGCGGAACTTTGTTTGGGAGCTTACGAATATGCAGCTACTCCGGAATATTGTCGAGTAAGAAGACGGGATAGAATAATGAAATAATGATTATAAATTTTGTTATACCATGAGTTTATCTGGATGATGAAAGCTACAATTGATTTATTCATTTTGCAGGACAAACAACTCCCTAAAGAACCAGCATTTATATTTGTAATGGAGATGAGTCAGCTGATGATGCAGAGACGTGTGATTCCTTTACTATGTCAGAATATGAGGTCTATTTTAGAACACTTACCTATAGATATTGAGAATGGTCAACCCATGGAAAAGCCAACTATCAAAGTTGGATTTATAACATATGATTCCAATGTACATTTTTATAAGCTCAATGGCCAGGCTCCAGAAATGTGTGTTCTCTGTGACAGGGAAACCATGTTTGTCCCAGTTCCAGATGGTATATTGTGTGATGCTGAAGAAGTTGCCAGTAATATTGACAAGTTGATGGAATGCATTCCCCAGAACTTCCACAATACTCGTGAAAACTCGGGGGCTCTTGCTTGTGCGCTTCAGGCTGGAATGTCTGCTTTACAAGCTTCTGGTCGTGCAGGCAAACTGTTTGTGTTCCACTCATCTTTGCCTCAAAGTGAAGGTGGTGGAAAGCTAAAGAATCGTGAAGATCGTAAAACCCTTGGCACAGAAAAAGAGAAGAATGTTTTGTCACCAAATGGCATGTTTTATAATAATTTGGGACAAGATCTTGTTTCTGCTGGATGTGGAGTAGATCTTTTCATCTTCAATGATTCTTATGTAGATTTAGCAACCATTGGTCAAGTGACTCGCTTAACTGGTGGACAGTGTCACAAGTATACATATTTTCAAGCAGACAAAGATGGATCAAGATTTTTACAAGATCTAAAAATGAATATAAAGAGGAATATAGCATTTGATGCTGTAATGAGAGTAAGAACGTCTACAGGAGTGAGACCCGTAGACTTCTTTGGTCACTTCTTCATGTCTAATACCCAAGATATAGAAATGGCTTGTGTTGACTCTAGTAAAGCCATTGCTATTGAAGTTAAACATGATGACAAACTAACGGAAGAAGATGGAGTATACATACAAGCTGCTTTACTTTTTACTTCATGTTCTGGTAAACGTCGCCTCCGTATTCTTAATCTAGCACTAAATGTATGCAGCCAAATGGCAGACCTGTATAAGAACTGTGATCTTGATACAATGATGAACTTCTTTGGTAAGCAATCTATTATGAGATTGCTAGAAACAAATGCAAAACAGGTAAGATTTTTTGTTACAAGCAATTTTAATAGATTGAAGTATATATCTATCTTTTAATAGCTTGTAATTTTCATTGTCATTTGAAATATTTCATACTATATTGGAATCCAAAATTAGTTGGTGGAAGTAATATCCATGACTTGTATTTGTATATTTCAAATGCATTTCAGGTGAAAGAAAATTTGATAGCCAGAACTGCGCAGATCCTTGCATGTTACCGTAAAAACTGTGCCTCACCATCGTCTGTCGGCCAACTTATATTACCTGAACTTATGAAACTTCTCCCTCTCTATGTCAATTGTTTATCTAAATGTGATGCAGTCAGTGGAGGTCAAGACTTAACGTGTGATGAAAGATCCCTCCACATGTATTTGATGTCTACCTTTGACGTCTCAGCAAGTGTATGCTACTTCTACCCAAGGCTAGTGTGCCTGTCAGATGCTGACCCACAAGTAAGATATTGAAACTAGTAGTTGCACATGGGCGTGTCCTACATGATGACAAACTAACAGAAGATGGAGTATACATATCACTAATATAGGAGAACACGTCTTCAAGCTTTGTTACATTAATGTCTATTTTTTTAAATTTCAGGATACAGAATTACCTCCAGTTGTAAGGACTTCGTATGAAAAGTTAAGAAACGATGGGGTCTTCCTTCTGGAAAATGGAATAAGCATATTTATTTGGGTAGGGTCCTGTACGCCACATGAGTGGATGATGGATGTGTTTGGAGTGAGTGCCCCACATCAGCTGGACCCTGTAATGGCAGAACTTCCTGAACTTGACAATCCATCATCGTCAAGAGTCCGTGGAATCATAGCAAGTGTTCGCGGCGAAAGAAAGAAGCACCTAAGGGTATGGCTTGTTTGCATTTTTTTCCCCACAGCTTTTCCACCATCTTTATATGGGGTTCCTGTTGTATTGGCCTTATCTAACCACTCTGATCTTGCACACTCTTTTCTTTAGTCCCTTTCTTGTGCAAGTATTTAATAATAGCATCGTTCCACCTGAGTTTTGGTCTTGTTTGGCTTCATCCATTCACTTCCATGTTTGATTTTCTTAGGTACCACAATAACCCGCCCCTTGGTACTCTGCAATGTACCCATGCAAAAACATTCATACAAACACTTATCACAAAACAAACATTTCAGTACAATGAACTGTCAAATTCAATACTTCACTGAGCTCACCTAGAAATCAACTTAGCAGAGAAATCACTTTAAAGATGAGAAAAAGTTGCATTAGCACGTCTATATTCAGATCATCAGCCTAAATTAAAACTGTACCAACACAGCCTGCAAAAGTCAGATTATCTTAGAAATAACCACTACACAGGAGATACAGAGCACATCTTAATACAGTGCCCTACACTCGCACCTTCCTGACAGCAACAGAAAATCACTGAGTGATTTGTAAGCTGAACTGGTGGCTGTGACCAGCTTCCTTGGAGATGGAGGTCTCTTTTAACAGAGAACCAGGACAACAAATTGATTCTCTCGAGTCTTCTTTAATCATTACATCCCAATATCACTGCATCCTGATCTCTTGCATTAATTATTTATATTAATTTTAAGAAGTGTTGTGAGAAATGGATATTTGGGAATGGATGCTAAGAGGAGATAGTATGAAAGGGTGATTGTACCAATAGTACTGTATGGGGTAGAAATATTGAACATGAGAAAGGGAATTTGGATGTGTTATAGATGAGGTGTCTGAGAAGTGTGGTAGGGGGTTGCTAGGCTTAGTGGGGTGGGGAGGAGAGTAGGGGTGGAGGGGGAGTTGGTGGGATGGTTTTGACACAAAGAGATAGAGTGGAGTGTGGAAGGCAGAGGTGGATGGAGTGGGCAGGAGGGGGTAACAGAGGGGAAGATGGATGGGGTGAAGGGAGCATTGAGAAAGGGGGATGCCTGTTGAGGAAGGAGAGGGTGGAAACTGGTAGGAGTGGAGAAAGGTTGTATATGGATGATGCTGTGATGTGTGGAAGGGAGCGAGTAGGGAATGTAATTGTGCCTTTTGATTTATGCTCTCTTCCTTGAAGGGGGAAAAAGCACTTGGTATGTGTATGTATAATTATAAAAAATGCTAATACCTAATTTACCTTTGCCAAGTTTCTATTTTATAAATTTTCACCCAACAGATGTTTGTGGTTCCACAACAAGGCAAACATGAGATGGTAATGCGAAACTACTTGGTAGAAGATAAAGGTGTATATGGAACACCCAGCTATGTTGACTTTTTGTGTCATGTCCACAAGGAAATCCGAGCAATACTGTCTTGAGATTTGAGCCAGCGCTCCCCAAACGACCCAAGCTCTTGTGCCAGAGTCTCTCAGGCCCCACAGTATCCTGGGGTTGCCTACACCTATCACAACTGGCACTAAAAACTACTTTCAGGATCCATTTATGTACTATAGAAAGTACTAATACCTTGATCATTTGCAATGTTTTTGTTGGTGGCATGTATGATGAGCTGCGAATGGGAATTGACTTTGTAAGAGTTGGGTTTTGTGAAGTTTTATATTTGAAAGGTTGTGTTTCACCATCTTCCTTCAGGGGTGGCGCGGCTTCTTTTCTCAGCATTTTCATATTATTCTGTTTTGTATACATATTAGACCATTTCCAATTATATCCTTGGTGCAAAACAAATACCAGCATCTTATTTTAATGTGTGAATGGGAAAGATGAATGGGCACAATTTTGATGTGCCAGTCCTATCATATATAGTTATGTAGAATTAGAGGAAAATATTTTATTTCTAAATCTAATTGTTATAGGTACATTGCTTATTTGATATTTTCTATTTTAAAAAAGAACAAGGCTATAAATTAAATATGTTTAGTTGTTATGCCATACAAGACAGTATGAATTGAGAGTTGAAAATTATGGGTCAATTCTGTGCTTGGTGTGAATACTGTTGTGGCAGAGAATGGGTTGCTTCTTGTGACCATACCATACCCAAGGATGCTTATAAGTTTTCCAGCAAACAGACCATGTTACAGACCAGTTACAGTTGGAGTTTTGTTTAATCTAGTTTAATATAACTTTGGCTTTGTTATCGTGTTTAAATTTCCCTCAGTTTTTTTAGAGTACCGTATCAAATGTAAAGATGAAATAAAAGGGATTAGTTATAAACAATATTTATTATATATAAAAGTAATATATTTGGCTTCAAGAGTTTTCCACTTCCCTATGCCTGCAAGGAAAAAAAAAAAAATTACATTTTTTAGAAGGAAAGTCTTCCAGCTTTCAATTATTTCAAAGAACCTCAATGAAACTGTTACATACTTGCACTTTGGGCACAAATAAAATACTGTTTGGCCTTCATCAGCAGATCTAAGCTGCATAGTTGTGTATGACATTCCTCTGTTGCCGCATTTGCTACATTCTCGGTCATTATCCATCTGTCCTGCTTCTCCCTTGTCGACACCTCTTTTTCCACTCGTGTGAATTCCCAATGGAACAAATTCAATGCTGTATGTCACTTCCTTGCCAATAATGTCATCTGCAGAAATAAAAGGTCATACATATTTTTTCAGCATCAAAAGAAAATGGTAACGAAATCACTAAGGTAGAGATTTGTTAGGTCATACATCATACTTCTAAGGAGTAGTTTGTGAGGTAGGAAGAAGATGGAAAGCAGGAGTGGATCGAGGGAACTTGAAGGGAAGCCAAAGTCCTAGAATGAAGTGGAAGGGAGAGTGATCACTTATGGGTACAGAAATATGGCACGAAAGTATTTTTTTTACTTTTTGCTGTATATGTACGAGTGCGAATGTGTGAGGAGTGGAGGTAGAATGCAGACAATCATATAAATACCTTGGGTGGGGGGGGGATTAAAAAGTGTAACGAGACATAGACATTTGGGAATGGATGCTAAAAGGAGATTGTATGAATGAGTGATTGTGCTGACACCACTGTATGGCAGAAACATGGAACAAAGTTTAAATGTGTTTGAGATGAAATGTCTGAGAAGTATGGTTGGAGTTACTAGGTTGGATACAGTGAGAAACAAGGAGAGTAGGGGTGAAAAGGGAGTTGTTGTTGTCGTTCCCTAGACTGTCTGTCCGAGCAGTCCCGTCTCCCCAAGGAATGCCATAGCCGAAACTGGGTTTTCCCACAAATCCTTTATAGAGCGTATGTTGTGTTGTTTGCGTGCATGATTGTGTATAATGCAGTCTTCCATTATGTGTTGTATGGTATGGGGTGAAGTGTTACATCCTGGGCAGCTGTTCACAATGCGGTCATCCAGCCTTATATTTGAAAAGGGAGTTGGTAGATAGGGTTGATGAAAGTATTGGGATGGTTTGGACACAAGGAAAGAATGAGTGAAGAAAGATTAGTAGAAGTGGTGTGGAAGGCAGAGGTGGAGTGAACATGAGGGGGCAACCAAGGATAAGATAGATGGGGTAAAAGGACATTGGGAAAGAGGGGAATGTCTATTGAGGAAGGTAGGGGTGAGTGGGTGGGGGTTAGGGAATATGTGTGAATATTTTGAGACAGCCTGAATGAATTTCTCCCCGTCTTCTCTCTCTCTGCATGAATGGATGGTCACTAATTAAATGAAGCAGTCTTGTTAATATTGCTTCTGACCCAGGGCAGTTTGCTTGATGCAGGGATGACCCGTTATCCAGGAGTAGCCAAGAAAAGGAGGGGTGCTGAATAGGAGTGGAGTACTGTATGTGGGGATTAAATGGGTGGTAGTGGATTTTTCTGACTTTGCCTACTTCCCTTGTAAGGGGGGGAAAAAGCCACTGGTATATTTGTGTATACATAAGGGGGGGGGTTGCCTATTAACCCCTTAGCTGGCAAGGAAGGACAAGTAAACTCGTGTCTTTTTTTTTTTTTTTTTTTGTGTGCGATGAGTACCCTTCCAAACAATGTTTCAAAAACAAACACAGACAAGTATAATTGTTGAATTAGGGTCAACGAGTATACTCAATGAATCATACATCTAGTAGCTGTGCCTCTTCTGTCTTAGGATGCATTTGTTAATGACAAGGTATCAGTCAAAGGAAGCAGACTCATTGCTTTTGAGCACACACACTGTTTATTTTATTCATTTATTTTTTAAGTATGCCCAAATGTCAAGCTCAGATGAGAATGAATATGAAGTTTCAATTAGAAGTTTGGATACATCAGATGAGAGTGGAAGTTCATCTGACGATGGCTATCGTCTCTCAAGTGAAGAGGATTAGGATTTACGACATTGGTGTCGACATGATGTATCGGAACAAAATATGCTTCCTCCACCACCACCACCACGCTTCCCATTCACTGGAAATCCCAGATTATCAATTGTAATATAAGATATAAAAAAGAGCAAAATAAGTGTGTAATTTCCCTTTTGATAATGAAGTTGGGGAAAAAAAGGCAATAAATAAAAAAGGGAAGATGAGTTCTCATTTTTGTTGGAAATTGTATCTTCAAAATAAATTAGTAATAGATAATTAGCAAGAAAAACTGTAAAAAGATGCAATAATTTTTTTTTGTCTTAAAACAAAAAGTCTACTCCAAAAAAAGTTTCTGGGTATGGGGTTAATGAAATGGCCTTGCTGCATTGCTTGTGACCCAGGGCAATGGGTAACATACAGGGATAACCAGTCCTCCAGGTGGAGCAAAGATAAGAGGGAGGGAGGGGAGTGGGTGGGGATGAAATGGGTGGTAGTGGAATTATGCCTTGTATGTTGGGGGGGGGGGGGAAGCCATTGGTATATTAATCATGTATAATTCTCATAGGATAGGATTTTAGGGATTTCTACCAATCTTCTTTCCCGAGTGAGGGGATGAAGGGGGTGGGGTACTGATTAAGTGAAGCAGCCTTGCTGTAGCTGTACTGTGTCTTGCTGTGTTGCTTCCGGTTCAGGCAGTTGTCAAGAGACAGGGATGACTCTTCATTCATGAAGAGCCAAGATGAGAGGGAAATGATTGTGGTGGGAGTGAGAAGCCCTTGGTATATAGATATAAATGTATAATTCTTGAGTGGATGTGCAAGGGAGGGGTGGGGGTAAGCTGTCTTTAGCTGTCGGACCTTGCTGTATTGCCTCTGACCTAAGCAGTATGGCGAGGAACAGCAGAACCCTTCATCATGACCTAAGATGGAAGGGGACACTGAACAAGTTTTTGGGTAGGTTTAGGGTCAGTGTATCCATTAACTGGACCCCTTCCTTGAGAAGGAAAGGGCCTTTTGGTATGTGAATGTGGCTAAGATAAGAGAGAAACAAGGGTGGTGGAATGGGCATATGCCTTTTGACTTGGCTATATTGTTAAGGGGACAAATCCCTTTGTTGCATGCACGAGGTAAATAGTTATGTGGATGTTAAAAGATCTTAGTATATATGGATGATTTGTGCAAACAGAAGAATCCTAATAATTGTTGCTTGAATTCTGTCTTGAATTCTGCAGGTCCTCAGCAGATGATGCCCCTTGGATCCCCTCCCATAGATGAAATCTCTCAAAAAGAAATTTGTTGTACAAGTGCTGGTTCTAGGTCACCAGCTGTCAACACTCCTTATGTGAAATAATTATCTACACACCAAGAGTTTTTCTTTTTTCCCCCTTATAGGGGAGGTAGCCAAGTCAGAGGTACATACCTATTCCCACCCATTTCACTCTGCCCCTCCTGTCTCAGCTACTCATGGATGACAGGTCATCCCTACATCCACCAACTGCCCTGGGTCAATGCAATGCATCAAGATACAGTACATCCACAGCAAGGCTGCTTCACTTAAGTGGTGACCGCCCCTCTCCATCCCTTCATGCAGAAAAGGAGAGCAGGGAGAAATCCCTTCAGGCTGTACCAAAATATCATTCACACATAAACACCCTCTACCATCCCTCCCTTCCTTGTCTAACAGTGTCCTCCATACACATTCTCTACTTGCCCCTATCTCCTGCATTCTCCCTTCCTTGCTCAAAAGACATTCCTCTCTTGGTCAGCGCCCCCCCTTTATCCCATCCATCCACCTCATCTTTGGTCATCCCCTCAAGTTCACTCCCTCCATCTCTGCCTTCCACACCTCTTTCACTAATCTTTCATCACTCCACATATAATAATGAAATAAAGGAAATAAAGTTGTCGAAAGAGATCTTCGGAAGTTGACAGGATCTGAAGGACCATCTTGAAGAAGTCCCTGTCACTGGTCCCTCCCACAAGGTTACAACAAAGGATTACAAAGGCGGAGCATGCCGACGGGAGGCCTTTTGGTCCATAGCTAGGTCGGATGCGAAAAAAAATCATGAAAATAATAGATGAATAAATAAAAACTATAATAATGTAAATAACAAATAGAATACATATATAAATGCATAGGTATAGTTAAATGATAAACAAACAGGTAAATAGTAAATAATGATAAATTGACATAACTAATGATAAATGAGAATCAAACAGACAAATGATAACAAAACATACATAAATATACCAAGGCTTTTTCCCCCTTACAAGGGAGGTAGCCAAAAAGGAAAAGGCATAAAATCATTCCCACCCATTCCATTCCTGAATACACTCCACACCCCTCCACCCTCCCTCTCATCTTAGCACCTCCTGGATGACGGGTCATCCCTGCACCTTGTCCACTGCCCTGGGACAGAAGCAGTGTCGCAAGACACAGCACATCCACAGCAAGGCCGCTTCATTAAATCGGCAAAAACCTCCCCCGCATAAAGGAGAAGACGGGGAGAAATCCCTTTGGGCTACATCAAATTTTGTTCACACATACTATCTCACCCCCCATACCCCCGCCCATTCCGCCTCATGCATCACAACATCATCCATATACAACCATTCTCTATTCACCCCGTCTTCTGTCCTCTCCCGTCCTTCCCCAAAGCCCCCCTCACCCCATCCATCCACCTCATCCTAGGACGTCCTCTCATGTTCACTCCCCCCACATCTGCCTTCCATAGCTCTTTTACTAGTCTTTTTTCACTCATACTTGAAAATAGGTGTGAGCAACTCCTCTTAGAATACATAGGCTGAAACTGAATGAAAGTACACCATGCGGGAAACCTTTCTTACAACTCCATTCACACTAAAAAGGTGTCAGGGACATAAAACAGTTTAATGGCCACCAGGATAAAAGTAAATGTGCTTCTCATTCAATGTGTGTATGGGAGAGAAGTGCATTGGTGCACTGGGGGAGTGCATGCATAATTCCACAATACAAAGAGAAGGGGGACAACTATGAATATGGTAGTTTTAGAGGGATCAGTCTTAAATGTGGTTGGCAAGGTGTATTGCAGTGTTAGAGGTGATTAGTAAGGGAATGGGATACTTGAGAAGGAGGTGTGTGGGCTGAAGAGTGGAATAAGATGCCGAGATGGTTTGGTCACAAGACTGAGCAAAGAAAAGAGTGGAAAGCAGATGCAGATGGAGGGAACTTGAAAGAGGAAGAGCTAGATGAAGTGGATGGAAAGGGGGCCTTGGATGCATTGGAAGCATGTGAAGCAGGAGAGAGAAAACTATTTTCATCAACACAATCATGTCCATTTTGTTCATAACTACTGAACCCCTCTCTTTTTTTTCACTGGTATATTATTATAAAAATCAAACACTATCACTGAAATAAATACTACTCCCATTTACTTCACTGTTATATAGTTTCATGTTTAATTGCAGTCTTCACAGTAGGTTTTTCTGATTTAGCCTAACTTATGAAGTGCATTATTTTACTGATGGGGGTTAATGCTATTACTCTTTGGATACAAGGCCATAAAGACCCTTTGTGGCATTTACAATGTTATGTATCAATAGAAGACTGTTGGGATTTGAATTAAGACTGGACTGCAATAACTTTAATCTCTCATCCAATTTGGTTTCTCTGGTCCCACCTTTATTCCATGTAAATGAACCTTTCACATGTTATGGGTATTATAATAAAAAAAATTCTGGAAAAAATATAACTAATCTAGGTGTTGCCTGTTAATGGATATACTGTATGTACATACCTTCAAGTGAGATAGTATTTTTACACACATTACATGTGACAGTAACACCAATATCTGGCAATATCAATATTGCTCCACAGTCAGAACAAAATTCTGGATAACTTTCAAATTTGTTTTTACTGCTCCTCAGCATTATACCTGAAATTTAAAGAGTACATGAAGTAAACTTGATATACTCCTTATGCCGATTTATAATTAACATGTATCACAACCCTATTATGTTTTGGGAGATGGATAGGAAAAATCTGAATAAGCTTGAGATGAAGTGTAAGAAATATGATAGGTGCTACAAGAATGTGTACAGAAATGTAGGGGTGAGGAATGAGAACAGGGGTACGAAGAAAACTGTGAGATAGGACATAACAGTGCTGAAGTGACATGGAAGGAAGGAATAGGTAGGGACTGATGACAAGTACTTGCACTAGGTGGCCCCCTGAGAAACCAGTCTCCCTCCTGCTCATCTTTAAATCCTGTTAATGTCACTTCCATTTCATCTCCCTGCTATTCATCTTCAAATACTACCAACTAAACTTCCATTTCATCTCCCTGCTATTCATCTTCAAATGCTACCAACTAAACTTCCATTTGGAGGTGCTACCCTGAGGGGTTGACTGGGTCTTTGGACTGGGTCTTTGGACTGGGCCTAAGAAGATCTCTCTTTACCAATTCACCTGTATTTCCTTTATCTTTAAAAGCTAGTACAGTCCACAACCAGCAACTATCCCCTTCTGCTCTTAACCAGTGACCAGCGGCGGCACCAGGAATTTTTAGTTGGGGAGGCTAAGGGGGGGGGGGGGGGCTGAGCAAATTTTTGGGAGGGCTAATAGTAATATGATAATACACATATATTATCCTCATTTCAGAAGGGGAGTGGGTTAATGGTAGGGCTAGCACTGATGAGTGTTTTAAATTTTCAATTTGCTCATTTCAGTTGGGGGGGCTGGCCACTTTTTTTTGCACCCCTGGCTCTGCCACTGCCAGTGACATAGAAACAGTCCTACAGATACAATGCAGCATCCGGGGTTTCTTCCTAGAGAGGGCCTGAGGACCACAGGCAGGGCTGTGGGGTTCCAGTCTAAGAAACTTGGGTCAATAACAGATTGGAAAGTATAAGTGGATAAAGTCGGTGAGAGAGGAAGACTGAGAATGAGATGGTGGGGAGAAGGAGGCTTTGGATGTACATGCAGTGTTTGTTAACCAGGGAAGACATTGCAAAATATAGGAGTTAAGGGAGATAGTGAAAGTTTGATACAAACTGAAGGTTTTTTGTTTTTGTCTGCTTCATATATTTTGAGTGGATGAAGTGAGGGATTACCACAAACTGAATTCAGTAATGGAAGAATTCTATCTCCAGCTACCTATCTTCCTGTGGATAAAGTATGCATTACTGTAGTGTTCTTTATCTAGTCAAGTGTAGTAAATGATGAGGTAATCCTTCACACATGAAAAGCTGAGATGGGAAAAGTGATAAAGTTGAAAGGATTTTTGTTTCTGATGTGCACTTAAAATCACCCACCCCTATTGGCTATTACAAGGAGGATTGAGTATCAACAAGTATAACCCAGGATAATTAACACATAAGCCACATATCAAATTCGTTGTTTGGGTGAAACTATAAATTGTCCAATTAATTTAACATGAACAAAAAAAAATAATAAAAAATTATCTCAATAACTGTTTAAATTTGACGAAATTGTCATTTCCCAAGCTATAACGTTTTCGAATTTTAGGTTAGATACGGTTAGGTTGGGTTACAGTAAAAAT
Organism: Oratosquilla oratoria; assembly: GCF_046742065.1. Classification (NCBI taxonomy): domain Eukaryota; kingdom Metazoa; phylum Arthropoda; class Malacostraca; order Stomatopoda; family Squillidae; genus Oratosquilla; species Oratosquilla oratoria. The sequence continues at coordinate 59,040,513 of NC_134785.1, read as the reverse complement.
ATGACGTTGACAAGATAGCTAATTATCATTATGTTCAGATTATTCTAAGGTCTTTGTAAAAGTTATGTTGGGCCGCACACATCTAGTCCAATCATAAAATCTGATTGGACTGGATGTGTATTATGATTATGATCAAATAAAAATGAAATATTGACTAGGATTTACAAAATACCGCCACACGACGTCGTATAAGATATAGTTCCTCAAATATGTATTAATTATATAATTTGGAGGAAAACGCGTTTCCCAGATCAATCATACCTATCTACTTACCTTAGTTTTAGTTCCACGATACTATAACTAACTAAATATCTACCGCAAAATAATCAAAACAAATGACGTCATACTTTACACGTTTTCTATGAACGAAATTAAATGTATGGTATTATTTTAGTTGTGCACACCTACGCGATATAGCATTAGAAAATTAAATATTAATTTTGTAACTCATAATACATGAATGTGATATGCGATTTTCATGGCGAAAAAAACTTGCTACAAGCAAATTTACTAACGAACGAAGCCGCTAGGATAGGGTACGGACGTCATGCCAGTCCAGTCACCAGGGTTGCCGTTTCGTAGAATTTTGTACCAGAACATAGAAAAATAGCGGCATGTGGCAACTGCACGAGGACACGAGGAATTTCTTTCTACATATCAGTAGGCTGTTCAAAACATTTAAAAACTCAAGCTGTTGTTTAAAAAAACACTTAACTAGTTATCAAATAATTAATGGTACATCAAAATATGAGTTTTATTGGTAATTATGTTAATTATAATATATTGTACCCCAAAAGATACGTTTTTACTGTGTAGAAAAAAAATTCTACGCTCAAGTTTCAGCTTTCTTTTTGCGATAATAATATAAAAATATATATATATTTTTTTTTTTATTGAATATGTTAGGGCGTGGGGTTCTTATATACATTCAAGAATAAAAAACTAGAACCAACATTTTGTCAAAGTTTGACAAGTATATCTTGCTATGAAAGTCTGCACACGCCCGAGAAAAATATATGCCCCGGTATGGCAACACTCCCATTCTACACGGCACTGACGGCAGTGTAGAAAACGCGGCATCCCTGCCAGTCACTATCCGACGACGGGCATCACGTTGTGGACCGGGTGTTCTCCAACTCCAGGTAACGTTAATAAGCGCTGTTACAAAGGCACTAGGGTTTCCTTGGACATTATGAGAGGACACGAGGTTCTGCCGTCGTCTGTTAATTGCCCGAGGTACAATAATAATCAGGCCGTCAGTATCCGTGAAGACGATGACGACCCGTGTGATCTTAAGAATTTGAGGTACCGAAGTCACCCATATCGAACAGGTTTTGTAAAAAAAAAAATAAGACGAAGAGCAGCTCACAGATCAAGATTGGAATATGCAGCAACGATGTGGTCACCAAGTACAAAAAATGTATAACAGAACTTGAAAGAATACAAAGAGCAATTACAAAATTGGCACCAACACTCTCAAAACTATCATATGAAGAGAGACTAGCAAAATTTGAGCTACAGCATTAGAGCAAAGAAGAGACAGAGGATATTTGATAACTATTTACAGAATCATGAAAGGCATAGGAATTATTGATAGAGAGGATCTAATAAAATGGGATGATAGAAATACAAGAGGACACGGAAAGAAAATCAAGAGAGACAGCTATAGAAGAGAGATGAAAAAGAACAGCTTTTCTCAGAGTAATAGAGAGTTGGAACAAGTTAGATGAGAAAGTGGTGTGTGCAAAAACAATACATGTATTTAAAAATAGTTTAGATGAAATGAGATATGAAGACGGGACACCACGAGCATAGCTCCCCTTCCCGTTAAATACAACTAGGTAAATACAGTCGCAGGACCCACTGCTAACTGGCATGTCCCTGATGGCGAACATGGAAATTCCTCATAGATATATGGGGTACCGTCATAATGACGGCGTGGACCATTGTGCACCCTATTGATATAAGGATTCACCGAATATAAAGAATAAGGTGACACCAGAGAAGTACCTCACCAAATACCAGTTGTTAAGGAGATGAGATTACTGCCAAGATCCTTTCTTAGCAACCGTGAATAGTCCAACCAAAGCAAAACCGGGTGTTCCTGTTGGATCATCATCTCCTAAAGGTCCAACCGCATTGCCTCGTGTGCTTACGGGCAGTGTGCCACCTAATGTGAGTAAGCACTTTCCAAGCAGATCTAACTCTTGGACATTAAACAATACAAATAAAATTAAGATCTATACTTACAACGCAAGAACTCTCTCAGAAGACCACAGGCTGGAGAGTTTTATGGAAGAACTAGATAAGATCAAGTGGGACATCGTAGGACTGAGCAATGTCCGAAGAGCGGAAGAAAAGCTGATACAATTACAAGATGGTCACCACCTGTTCTACTATAGAGGTAAGGAGAAAGATCTAGTGGAGTAGGATTCTTGATAAACCGAGAGATTGCTGGTAACGTAGTCAAGTTCAGTAGTTTATCAGACAGGGTAGCTTGGATAATGATTAGGCTGTGTAAAAGGTACACTCTAAAAATAGTTCAGGTTTATGCACCAACTTCACAGAGTTCAGACGATGAAATAGAGTCCTATGATGATTTAAGTCAGGTAATAGATAAGAAAAAATTAAGTACACATTGGTAATAGGCGACATTAAGGCTAAAGTGGGGAAGATGAAAGATGAGTCGTTGTGGTGTGAAAGTAGTGAATGTGGCACTGACGGGGACGAGCGGTTTGCACCCCCGGTGTGTGTGTGGGGGGGGGGGGTGAAAGGGCGCGCGGGTGTTGGTGACCCCAGAAAGGGGGGGGGGATGCCCGCGTGTCGGTATGGGTGACAGTGCATAGCAAGGGCCGCGGGTGTGTGGATGTGTGTATGAGTGGATGAAGGTGGGTGGGAAAATTTGCATAGGGACCGTGCTGTGCGTATCCAAGGAGGGTTAAGGACTGACCCAGAAGCAACCACAGGAGCGGGATTTCTAAGGAAAACAAGTGAGTAAATCACCTTTCCGAACTACAAGCTATCTAGGCGCTAATATGACCGCGCCTACGAGCTCCAGGGAGCCATTCAAGATGAACAATATCACCTTGAGGCCGTTTGACGGCAATGGAGATATCATCGGGTGGCTTAAAAAGGCGGAGTTGGTCGCGAAGCTAACGGGAGTGACGGACGTGGCGAGTTATATTGCCCTTAATTTGGAGAACGACGCGTTAGCCACTTATCTGGAAATGACGACCGGTGATCAAGCGGATGCGGGGAAGGTGAAGAAGAGTTTAAAGGAAGCTTTCGGTGAGAGCCCGTTTGATGCGTTTTGTCAGCTGCAAAAAATGTGGTGGGCAGGTGAACAGGTTGATGTGTTCGCCAACGAAATAGAAAGATTAGCAGGCCTGGCGACGTTCGAAGAGAGCGAAGGCTTGGAGAAACTAGTGGGGATGGTATTTTTGAGTGTCTATCCAGATTGCATATCTGCTGGACTGCAGGAAATAAGCAATGCGGCGACGGCGAGTATGGACGAATTGAAAACCCGCGCTAGGCTCCTGACCCGGATAAAGGACGGAGGGCCGTTGCCGGCCGCGGCGAGAGAAGGGAAAACGGGGGAGCCCAGGGGTGACTACAGCGGATGGCGGGGGGCATATCGGGTCCGTTGTTACGAATGTCGGCGACTAGGTCACCTCGCAAGGGACTGTAAAGAGGTGGAACTCGTCTGTTACGCATGCAATCAGCCAGGACATATCCCTCGGCACTGCAATCAGGGAAACGGAAAACGGGCGGCCACTACGCAAGGGGCCGCCGAGGAAATGTAAGGACGCCGTTCAGCCTCATGCCAACCGTGGGTGTCTGGCTGAGAGGAAGACGCGCGAAGGAGCTGATGGATTCCGGCTGTTCAAGCACGATCGTAACGACCGACGTGGTTCAAGAGTTCAGAGATGTGGCCCTGATGACAGTCGACGGGAGGGAGACAAAGTGCGAAGGTGACCAGGAAATTGAAATGATGGTAGAGGGCATTCCGATATGACTAAGAGTGCTCGTCATTAGAACGGTTATAGAGGGAATTGACGTGGTGCTGGAATGGATGCAATTGCCCAGCTTGGAGAAGTCGCGTTTATCGCCGGACAAGTGAGGATAGGAGCGATACGTGATACGAGTACGGAAGAGAGGACGAGGACCCGGCTGAGGCCGGAAGTGGATATAGGAATGGCAATGAGGGCCGTGGAGGGCAGTGCCACCACGAAGCCTGACCCTGTCGAGAGGGCGGCGCCTTGCACGATTGAGGACGAAGACTTCCTGGCGGAGTTTGATGGCCAGAAGTGGGAAGTAGAGTGGTACCCGAAATAAGCCTCACCTCTTTTGAAGAACAAAGTCGATTGCTACAAACAGACTCTCGGAGAGGGGGTGAGGGACAACTTTGACCTTGAAGTGGAGCGGTGGATTGATGAGGGAATTTTGAGTCCTTGGGAGGAACCGGTGGAGGGTGGAATCTTGCCCTTGATGGCAGTGGTACAGCCAACCAAGAACAAAGTACGACCGGTGTTGGATTTCCGAGAACTGAACCAGTTTGTGAGGTGTCATACTGGCGATGATTTTGTAGACGTATGTAGCGAGACCCTACGCAGATGGCGCCGAATGAGGGGGGCGTCCACGATTGTAAACTTGCGGGTGGCTTACCTACAAATTCACGTGGCGAAGAAGCTATGGAAATACCAACTTGTGAAATACAAAGGTAGAGCTTACTGCTTAACCAGATTGGGGTTTGGGCTCTGCTCGGCCCCGAGGATCATGACGAGAATCCTCAAGACAGTACTGGAGAAGACTGAAACGACGAAGAAGGGTACTGACTCGTACCTCGATGACATACTGGTGGATGATAGCATGGTGTCAGCGTCGGACGTAGTGGAACATTTGCCTCGATACAGATTAATAGCGAAGGAGCCAGAACCGGTGGAAGGAGCAGTGTTCGGGCTGCGACTGGAAAGAGACGGGACCGGAAACCTGGTGTTCAGGAGAGGCAACGAGATCCCGAAGGTTAAAGATGAAATGAACAAACGAGAGCTCTTCTCCCTGTGTGGCAAATTGGTGGGTCACTACCCGATCGCCGGTTGGCTCCGTGTAGCGTGCAGCTACATTAAGAGGCGGTCGGGGTCGAAGGATTGGGGAGATAATATTGACGAGGGCACGCTAACGATGATACGTGACGCCGTAGAACGGATGAGACATGATCCAGTGAGGGGACAGTGAAACGCACCACAACAGGGCCGAGGCGTAGTGTGGTGCGACGCGAGCAGCATAGCAACCGGCGCCGTCTTGGAGATAGGGGGCGTGGTAGTCGAAGATGGGACGTGGCAGCGAAAAAAGGATGACTACCATCACATCAACGTATCGGAGTTGGACGCGGCCATAAAAGGAGTCAATTTGGCACTGAAATGGGGGCAGCGTGAGATTAAAATCAGGACTGACTCAGTTACAGTAGCGGGGTGGATGAACTTAGTGCTGACGACTGAGAAGAGAGTATGCCCGAAGGGGGCTGCAGAGGTCCTTGTGAAGCCCCGTCTTGGGATATCAAGGGTATTAATAGACGAGTTCGGCATGAAGATAAGGGTGAGTGAGGTGCCGTCGGGAATGAGCAAAGCAGATGCGCTAACCAGAGTGAAGAAAAGCTGGTTGAAAGTGAAAGAAGAACAAGACGAGAAGCTTGAAGTGTGCGCTGCAAGTTCCCTCCGAGCGAAAGAGTTGCACGGAACTCACCACCTAGGTGTCGATAGGCCATTGTTCCTGGCAAGGAATGTTAGCCCGAATATATCGAGGGAAGAAGTCCGGCGGGCGGTGAGAGCGTGCGTCCGATGTGAATCAATAGACCCCGCCCCCAGGCCGCACTTGACGGGGGAACTTAGTGTGGGAGAAAACTAGAGGAGGCTGGCGGTTGATGTAACCCACCATCGGCGAGGCAAGTACTTATCAATGGTCGATTGCGGCCAGGGACGCTTCGCCGTCTGGCGGGAGCTGAAGGCTGGAGAGGAGATTGCGTGAGTGATGAATGAGATATTTCTGGAATGGGGCCCAGTGGATGAAGTCCTGATGGATAATAGCACAGCATTTCGGTCGGAGGCGCTGAAAGACATGTTGGACAAGTGGAACACGAGACGCTTCTTCCGGGCTGCTTACCGACCAAGCGGAAATGGAATAGTAGAACGACACCATCGTACGGTTAAGTCCATCGACGAGAGGGCGCTAATACCACCCACGGAGGCAGTTTTCTGGTATAACATGTTCCCCAGGTCTGGCGTAATTTTCCGTGGGTGATGTTACAATATGTCGGGTTACACCACTTTTATTCCATCTATATGTTCCGGTTGATCTTGCAAGTTATAAATTGCAACTTATATATTGCTCAGGCACCTTATACACAATTTGAATGCTTCATTCATCACAGCTTTTGTTTTTTGCTTGGGATTTTTATACTTCTATATACACTTCACACAGCACTGTATGGGGCAGAGACATAAGAGAATAAGTTTAAATGTGTTTGATATGAAATGTCTGAGAAGTATGGTAGAGGTACAAGGTTGGATAGAATGAGAAATGAGGTGAGGAGTGGGGGTGGAAAAGGAGATGGGAGATAGGGTTGATTAAAGAGTATTGGGATGGTTTGGACACATGGAAAGAATGAGTGAAGATTCATAAAAGAAGTGTGGAAGGCAGAGGAGGAAGGAGTGAACATGAGGGGGTGACCGAGGATGAGATGGGTGGATAAGGTAAAAGGGGTGTTGAGCAAGAGGGGTATGTCTGTTAAGGAAGGATGGGAGAAGACAGAAGATAGGGGTGAGTGAAGAATGGTTGTGTAAGGATGATACTATGACACATGGAAGGGAGTGTGTGGGGAATAGGGGGAGTGGTTATATGTGAATGATATTTTGACAAAACCCAAAGGGTTTCCTTGCCATCTTCAATGTTACTGCATGAGGGAACAGAGTGGAGGGTTGCTGACTAAATGAAGTGACCTTGCTGTGGATGTGCCATGTCATGCGGCATTGCTTCTAACCCATGACGATGGGCTAGATGCAGGGATGACCCATCATCCAGGAGGAGCCAAGATGAGAGGGAAGGAGGGGTGGTGAATGGGGGTGGAATGGGTGGGAGTGGAATTATGCCTTTTGACTTTGGCTGCCTCCCTTGTAAGGGGAAAAAAGTCCTTGGTATATGTATATATGTTTCTAAGTCAAAGAAACTCCTTCAGAATCAGGTAATATATTTTCTAATGAAAAGTATAGTCGAGTTGAAATTTTTATTTCTGAACATTGTACATTTAATGTTAGTGAGGAGCAACAACAATTGTTTGGAAACAGCTCTACCAACCTAAACTCGGTACCAACAACATAACAATAAACAAGTTAACTGATAATATGGAAGCGTAAAACGAGCGAGGCAAACAGTGTATAACTAACATGTATGGGGTAATAACAACTAGAAATCATTAATACATATTTTTTCTTTCTAAGAGTGCAAAATTAGGGTGGATCACAACAGTACGATAACAGAAAGATAAAAAAAAAAAAGGATTTTTACTTATTACAAACACTAATCATGGACGCTGAGAGATGTGTGAAAATATGATAATCACTGATAATGGATAATGCAAGTGCACATGGATAACGAGTAGAAGTAACAACAGCAGATGTCTACGCTCGTGTGAAATGCAAGCACAAAATACAATTAAGATATTAATTTCACAGATCATGGTCATTAGTTTACTCTAAGTTAATTTACTTACACTAATGGCGACTACTTCGGTCTTCTTAAGTGAAACATGTGGCTGATTGTCCAGTGAATAAATCAGCCACAAAAACAAACTTTGCAAATGCCTGGGTTTTGTCATGAAGATACTGCTCTTTTTAAAGGAATAGTTATTCTATATTTCATGAAAGATGAAATTGTGAGAACTACAATTCCTTGTGTCTTTACGCTTGTTGTATATTTAATTACTGATGCAAAAATGAGGATTTGGGATCCCTCAGCAACACTTCCTCATCTGCATTGAAAACCTGTTCTCATTTTGTAACAAGCAGGCTACTCTCCCAAGGATTTGAAGCAAATATTATGGTTATCCTTTTTACTGTCTAATGCATAGCTTCACATTTGAAATAGCACCTCGATAAGCCAGAAATAAATTACACTAAGCTACAGTATTGAAATCAGCAGCGATATAAGCTACTCTTGTATCCACCACTATTTTTCATTGTAATATGCCAAGACCCAAAATTATAAGATGATGGAATTAGGTGTTGTGACCAGCACAGCTGTAACATTTGGGAGCAAATTCTGATGCAGCATCCAAAGTACCTGGAAGGAAAATGTATATATTCGTGATAGCCCTAAACTGCAGTTAGTTTTAGTCTCTTCCTTCACTTGTCTCTCAGATACCACTACAGTTATTAATCATTCTTGTAACACTGTTTACAGAATAATTAGTTTGTGTTAACCTTATTCCATAACAGCGTAGGCGTAACAGAAGATCCTAATATTGTATATAAATGATATCATAGCCAGGGTTTATTGAGAATCTTCGTTGAGTTTCTTCTATGTTTGAAATACATTTTTGGCATATCTATTTTCCCATAGAATTATGAATATTGGGGTGCCACTGTCTAGGAAAAGTTTTTACAAACATGTATCTTTGGCAGAAGTGGATGACATTTTGAAACGTAAACAGTAATATAAAGGTGCACGTGGTGGTCTGTACACCCATAAACCAAATTTTTGAACACACTGGAAGCCTCAGTTAGTGCTGAGTGTTTTTCTTGAAGTGGAGTGTGTTTTTTCAAACTTTTCTTGTAAAAATAATGGATAATGAATATTTTTGACTTAGAACTTGAGGCACATTGGGTACTGTGAAGATGATAAGATAATTTGAGGACATAGGAGACCTTTCTTTTCTCCGCAATCATTCAAGAAACTCTGTTGTTCTTGTCCTTAGTCTGCAAAGGCTTGGTAAACTCATGGCAGTCCTACAGCCCATTAGGGACCGGTCGTGAACGGTCTATCTCAACTTGTCTTTGGAGGTTTGGTGGCAGCTGATTATAGATGGCCTCCGGAACATGATCTGAAAAAAAGTTACAATATAACAAGATTAGAGTTATGGCTATGTAAACATGACATCATATTGGATGTAAATAATTTTCAGAACAAATGAAAATATTGAACACAACATTTGAACACACATGTACACAATAAGCTACAATATCGAATTAAAAAAATATATACACAAATATTTTACTTAGATGTTTATCCAAGTGAATTTCAAAACTTATATTAGCATTACTTATAATTGCCTTGATTAGAAGCTTGGTTTATCAAATGATGACGTGGTTGGCAAAGTTGTCTCTAACTACTTTGCATTTAATTCCTGACAGCTTGAGGATATACTTTCTCCTCTGTTTTACATTACGTAAAAAATGTATTCCAATTTTACATAGTAAATTATATTTCAAACATTAATGCATTCATTTGATAATATATTCAAATGTCTTAACAAACCTTGTATGAATTATTTCATATACTTGGACTGAGTTTTTGGGGTTTGCCACTTTACTTTTTCCTAATCAATCTATCTCTTTCATAAGATATGATGAGTATATGGCACTCATTAAATGAAATACTAAAGGGTGGACAAAACCTGGTAATTATGGGGGATTTTAACTGCAAAGAAATTTGTTGGGAGGAAATGACAGTGAAGGGTGGAGAAGACCTGTGGGGTAATGTATTACTGGACATGCCCATGTCGAAGAATAAGAGGAACAAAAGCTCTATATATTTCGATCACTATCTGTGGTCCTTTTCAGCAGATAGTGGACCACAGATTGTGGTTGAAAAATATGGATCTTCAGTTTCTTTTACTTTATTCTCTGACAGTGGGTTAATAAGTCTCATTTTACAAAAGTGCTACATTATATTATCCTAATATACATATATGTGTGTTTATACATATATATATATATATACACACACACACACATGCATCTCTTCATTTGTGCCCCGTAGAAGACGAAAATCCTTAATTGTACAATGAAAGAATTCCTGGTTTATATTGAATGGGAGGGGGAGCAATTGTGGTTGTCCATAATGAATTCTCTGTAGTGCTAGTTTTACTTAGAGAAAATACAGGAAAAAAATAATTTTGAATAAAAAGTTGACTCAATAGCAGAGACATCTAGGGGTACCATGCCAAAGTGCTATGTAAACAGACCAATCAAAACACCAGCAAGACATTGTATATAAAATGAAAAACCATTTTCAGGCTTTGGTAAGTACGAGAGAAGAAATTTGAGTCAAATCTTAGATGTGGAAAAGGAAATGAGTAATAATAGAAAATGGTGGGAGAATGAATTCATGGATCTAAGGAAAGAAACTGTAGAATTAATGGAATGTTTAGCCCAAGCTAACATCAAGATATCCAATCTAAAAAGAATTAACACAGAACTAAGAACTAAACTCAAGGTGATGAAAAATTATATAATAGAGGTTAAGCATGAAAATGAAAAGAAAAAAATTAATGACACTACCAATAGTGAAAAAAAAGAGCTAAATAACAAAATACAAGAAATGACCGAAAGAATTGAAGAAAACTTAGGTGAGGAAAGTATGCAAAAGATTAAGAAATGGAAGGAAAACAGAGAAAATTAAGAAATTGCCTTTAAAGAAATAGTACAACAACAGATGCAGGAAAATGCAAAAGATACAATCAAGTAATTAAAGAAAAGGCAAATTGGGTTAGAGATGCAGTGGATAGGAAAAACTGTGTTGTGGTATATAGACTAAGGGAAAAACATGGTCTGGTGAGGTACATGAGAGAAAAAGCAGAAAAAGAAACAGCAATATCAATTTTAAAAGAAATAAAAGATGGTGATCAGGAAGTAGAGAAAGATATAGATGAAGTGTATAGGTTGGGACATTGTAAGGAAAGAAATCGATCCCTAAAGATAAAACTAAGATCACAAATGGCAATAGAAGACAGAAAAAGCAAGCAAGTTGGCAAGAAGTGAACACTACAAGATATGGATAAAAAGAGAAATGAGTGTTGAGGAATTAGAAAAGGAGAAGACACTAAAAGATGAAGGCAAGGAAAAAAAATGCAAAGAGAAAGGAGACTGAAAGCAAGGAATTCTATATGAGGGTAATCGACATGAGGCTGAGAAAATGGTACATCAGAATGGGCAAAACAAAAACAGAAAAAAAGATGGAGAAAGAAAAAAAAAATAAAAGAGGCCTATAGTAACATTGACGGATTAATTTCAGGACTGAATGAATTAAATGATTACCTGTTAGATGAAAAACCAGATACAATGAGAATTGTGGAGATGAAATTAAGGGGTCTAATACCACCCAATAATGTTGGACACAGGTTATACAATTATTGGGTTAAAAACAGAAATGAGAAACAGGGAGGAATCATGTTCTTGGCCAAGAAAAACTTGAATGTGACAAAGATTACTGAGGGTAAGAACAATGCAGAAATAATCATGATAAAAGTTGAAGACAAGGACACGAAATGTAGAAAGTTTGTGGTGATTTATGTGCCCCCAAAAACAAGCACTTGGAAAGGGAATGAGCATTTGAAAGTGTTAGAAGATACAAGGCACTCATTAAATGAAATACTAAAGGGTGGACAAAACCTGGTAATTATGGGGATTTTAACTGCAAAGAAATTTGTTGGGAGGAAATGACAGTGAAGGGTGGAGAAGACCTGTGGGGTAATGTATTACTGGACATGCCCATGGAATATACAATGACACAATAGGTCAATGAAAACACCAGATACAGAAATAATGAAGAACCATCAAGACTGGATTTAATATTCATACCAGAACCTGAAATTGTGGATAATATTCAAAACAAGACACCTTTTGGAAAGAGTGACCATATACTTATAAAGACTGAACTAAAAGGAGAAAAATATATAGAGAGAAATGAAAAGTACAGAAAAGGAAGATTGATGTACAACAAAACTGACTTTGAAAAACTAAATTCTTTCAAAATGCAAATTAGGAAAGATTCTGCATGGAAGAGACAAAAGTGGAAGAGAAATAGGAGATCTTGACGGATATCTATAATGAAGGAGTGAATAGGTATGTACCAAGACAGAAACAAGAGGTGTACATTAAATACTGGTTCAATAGAAGATGCAGTGAGACAAAAGATAGAAGAGACAAAGCTTGGAAAAGATGGAGAAATGATAAAAAACCTGGAAAATGGCAAATATATATAAACTATAGAAACCAGTATGTAAAAGTGTGAAGAGAGGAAAAAAAGGAACTATGAACATTATGGAAGAATGCAAAGAGCAACCCAAACTATTCAGTGATATCTCTGCCTCCTCCTTTATGAACTCATACTACGTTTGTCCTCTTCTAATCCTTCATGATTACTCCTTTCAATGAACACTGTGAATCATCTCTGCCAAGTACTCCCTTTAAGAATCTATCTTGATAATTTATCAAGCCCTGAAACTTTTCTCGCAGCCAGTGTTTCCAAAGTTTGTATTCTTCTAACCCACTATCAATGCACACATTTTCTTCCTTAACTCCTTCCATACGGTGCCGCACACGTCATGAGGAGCAAGTGGATTCGCGACGCTGCCATATCGGCGTCTTGATTATATTTATTGTAGTCGCCCCTGTATTTTTACATTCTCCCAAATGCGCCCTGAATCCCATTCTCTGTGGTTTTCAAAATTCGCGGGTGAAAGAGAGAACGATCGATATAAGCGGTGACTATATTTTATGATGCGAGTATTATTACGACACGTCATACGGCTGGCATTGGCTGCTGCCCGCGAGATTTAAGTCCCGTTCTGAAGTGGTTAATAAAATCATTCTCCCTAGTGAAATAAATTTGGAAATTTGATTTCATTATTTCAATCTTAGTTGATGCGTGTGTGTTCATGTATACAAAACCATATCACTTGAAAAGCCTGATGGGATGCCCTAGGCAGCTAACAACAAATGTGCATTTTATTTTATCAGCTCCAAAATGAAACTCGTAACAATGACAGCATTCTTCAGCTGGCTAATCTCTCACAGTTCTTGTACACATTCATGTAATTATCACAAGTACATGTGATTTGCACATCAACTACAAACATTTAACTCAAATTTTTAAGGACAAGTCTCACCATTGCATCTATATACGAGATCAGACCAGATGATCATCTCTTGAGAGAAGCAGAATACACCGAGTCGACCCCCCTTGAGTGCTGAGTCGTAAATATTCCCTGAGTCAGCTACCATATTCTCGCCCTCGAAGATCCTCAGGCGAATGAGGCCGACCTTGGGTCTGTGGAGAAGGAGCCACCGGTAAGCAGTCTTCTCCTTCCAGCCTACGTTGCGAGGATCCTTCCATAGGAGTTTGACCTGTTGAAGAATTTAAGTGATATTTTACCAAAATATTGTCAAGAGAACTTAATTCCCATGCCGCATCTGAAGAAACTTTTTTTAGTTATAACAGAGACTGAACTGAGGAATCATTGCATACTCCTGAATATTTATCATAATGTACCTATGTCACATTGTCATTTTTTCATAAGTCAAGTCTGCATTTTTTTTTCAAAATTGTTAAATATTTGTAGTTCTTAGTACAAATATTATGACATTATACAAAATACATAAATGAAACTATATTTCATGTAGGAAAAAGTGTTCATTAGTCATATTAAATTGAACTATCATTTATTTGCTCAAACTTTACATTAAGTTTAGTATAAGTGATTCTGACTTCTTTACAATGGAATTCTTCTACTAAAAGAAAAAAAAAAAAAGATACAATGAGAATCCATTCATATTATTATGAGACTCACAAACCAAATGTATAGCAACATTTGATCTCCACCTGTCTGGTCTTACAGAGTTCATGGTTAGGCAGCATACCTGGCTCACGGTGTCGCCTGTGTGCCAGAGGGAATTGCGCATCATCTGCCCAGGACCGGTGTTGGACTGCACCAATTTCAACTGTATTCCAGGTTCGGCAACTGCACGGAAGGGTGTAGCCTGCCAGTAGGTCTGTGTGTTCTTCTTCCACATGACCGTGTAGAAGTTCGCATTGTCTTGGTAACTGCAACAGTATATATAATACATAAGTCTGAGCATAAAACAAAGATTCTAGTGTATTCATTTGCCTAATTGTATCATTCCACACCCTTGTCCACATCATTCACATAAATAACAAACATTACTGGAGCCAATACTGATCCTTGTGGAACTCCACTAATTACCTCTTCCCAAGTAGACTCTTATATCTAAGCACTACCTTAATTTTTCTTCCATGCAAAAAGTCCTCCCTCCATTTCAATAATTTCCCTTGTATCCCTTCTATGGTTTCCAGTTTTCTTAATAGTTTTTTTGTGAGGGATTTTATCAAAAGCTTTTTGTAGATTTATGAATGCACATTCATCCCATCAGTCCCTTTCTTGCATTTTTACCTAGTTATCTTATGGGGAGTTATGCTCATGATGTCCTGTCTTTGTATCTCAAAGTGTCTAGTTTGTTCTTAAATTCATGTATAGTTTTTGCACACACTATTGTTTTATCTGGTTTGTTCCAGATATCCAACATTCTGTGTGGAAAACTTTTTTTTTCAGGTCTCTTCTATAATTATCCTTTTTGAGTTTCTTTTCGCGTCCTTTTGTATTTCTCTCTTACCTCTCTTACCATCTGCCTGGTAGGATTATCTCCTGTCAGCCAGTGGTCCTCGTTTCCTAATTTCTCTCCATCTTTCTCTATCTCTGTAGACTATTTTTATCCTTTTTTGATCGCCGGGCCGTCAACTGCTTAATCCATAGGGTCCGAGGCTCACTTTGTGTGTCTTGAGCAGTTAAATGAGTCTTAGTGGGTTGCTAGCCCTATCCTAAGTCTTTTGGGATCACTAATTAGTAACTTCCATATGACTATCGCCCTCCTTACGGATTACAGGGTATTCTAGACATACCCCGGGCAGTCATTTTGGTCGCTCAAGCCGCTGCACCTCTTAAAGGTTACATGATCCCTTGTCCTGGTAGGTCTAGACTCCAGAACCTAATTTAGTAAGTCCTCTCTATCAGGGACTTCCATGCTTTTCATGATTCTTTAAATGATCAGCAGGTTGCCTCTTTCTCTTCTTTGTTTCAATTTAGCTAGTCTCTCCTCATATGATAGGTTTGAAAGTGTTGGGGCCATTTTCATGGCCTGGATTCATTAAATTTTCTATATTCTTTTTGGTATTGGGTGACCATAGTGTCATAGCATACTCTAGTCTAGGCTTTATTAGTGTGACTTGTATTTTTAGATCTTAGGAAGTTGTAAGATTCTCTGATAGTTTTTCTCCCATGTGAGACATCTTCCATCCATTTAAATAATTTTCCTTGTACACCTGTTGTTTCGAGTTTTCCTAATAGTTTTTTGTGGTACTTTATCAAACACCTTTTGCAAATCCAGGAAAGCACAATCTGTCCATTCGTCCCTTTCTTGCATTATATTTATTAAACTTGAATAAAAAATCAAGTTTGTGGCACATGATCTTCCTTGTCTAAAACCAAATTGTTTTGGATTCAGAATATTGTTTTTTTTCAGTTGTTTAGTCCATCTACTTTTGATGACTTTTTCACATATTTTAGCTATTGTGCTTGTAAAAGAGACCGGTCTATAGTTTGTTAGGTCTTCCTTGTCTCCCCCTTTATATATTGGTATGATATTGGCATTTTTCCAGTCTTTCAGTACCTTCCCTTCTTTGAGCAAGCAATCTATTATTTTATATATCTGGTCCATTAGTTCATCTATACATTCTTTTAGTATCCAGTTTGCAATTCCGTCAAAGCTGTGTGATTTTCTGACATCAAGATTTACTATTTGGTCCCTTATTTCTGTCTGTGTCACATTTATTTCTCTAACTGGGGGGATCTTTTTCCCCTTTCTTCATCCCAATTGTGTATGTTTTCTTTAGTGAACACAAGATAATTTTATTTTTTTCATAATTTCAGCCATTTCTATGCCCTCTGTGTATTCTATGTTCCCTTGACATTGTTTTACTATTTCCTGTTTATTTTTTTAGTTTACCATTCACATATCTATAGAATAATTTAGGTTGATCTTTACATTTGTATATGTGTGTCTGTGTGTGTCAGGGAGATAATGCTTTTGTATAATTTTGTGAGAGGACAGAAAGTGTGTAGGGTTTAATATTATCTATGGAATTATTGGTATGATAGGAAAACTGCAATTACAAAATAAGACTGCACATGTCTGTCAAATACTAAAGAGATATATTTACCTGAATATAAATCCTACGTAGTCATCATCAATTTCAGTATCGACGAAGAAGGTTCCCTCAAAGTCAACTCCCCCAAATCTGTGGAAACCTATTGGAAGTTCAAAGAGAATATATTAGTAAAATAGCATTATAATCTAATTTTCCATTTCATTATGGTCTACGACTGTAGCCTGTCACAAAGTTACATCGTGTTGATGTGTAGCCTCATAGCAATGACATATGAAAATTATCCTCTGCACCACTATTTCAACCCTTGATAAAACCTGCCCTTTTGCAGAATCTACTTTATCAAACAAGTTTTCTTCGTAAACTGATATTTTCAGATGAGAAACACTGTGGATTTATTTTACTTGATGGATTTCTTCTACTCAAATTTCCTTTGCCACTGAGTTGTACGATTTTGAAAAAAATATTATAAAATAAAAATTGTCTTATTGAAAGCATTCATGATTTTTCCTGTGAAATAAATTTTGACAGTTTTTCATTGTGTTGTATCACTATATAAATGCACAGCAGGATTCTGTCTATTTTCATGATCATATACATCTATCTATATACCAGGGGCTTTCCCCCCCTGAACAGGGACGTGGCCAAGTCAAAATTCATATATCCACTCCCAACTATTTCATTCCCACCCATTCCATTATCGGAGCCAGTACTGAACCCTGTGGGACTCCACTTATTATTTCTTCCCAAGTAGGTATTTTATTTCAGAGCACCACTCTCATTTTTCTTCCATGCAAGAAATCTTTCATCCATTTCAAATTTTCCTTGTTCCTGTTGTTTTGAGTGTTCTTAATTATTTTTTGTGTGGTACTTTATCAAATGCCTTTTGTGAGTCCAGGAAAGCACAGTCTGCCCCTCTGTCCCTTTCTTGCATTATATCTATTAACCTTGAGTAGAAACATCAAATTTATGGCACATGACCTTCCCTGTCTAAATCCAAATTGTCTTGGATTTAGTATATTGTTCTCCTCCAGATGTTTAGTCCATCTACTTTTGATAACTTTCTCACAAATTTTGGCTATTGTACTTGTAAGGGAGACTGGTCCATAGTTTGTGTGTGCATAGACTTACAAAGATGCACACCTCCCATCCCTACACTGTCTGAATGAGGACTGATGATCTGCTGAAATAACAAAAAATATGACAACACAGCCATACAAATCATTGGCTGAGGTCCTTGCATGTATATCTAAACCTTTCTATAGTAACTAATTACTTTTATCTACTTTATTATACAATTAAATAATAAACTTGTATAACTTTTTCAGAAAATTATGTCATGATGTTCCATGATGTGTCACAAAATGACACAAAGATATGCATGTGTAATGCAGTAGCTTATACAAGTTGTGTTAGGTAATGTTAGTCCATATATTGCTGCAAGTTATATAATATTGTAACTGCCCTTACTAGCTATCTTATGGTGCCAATATACAAATTGATGTTGAATTCGACCAATACTAGGCAATCTTAAGCTGGATAATGAGATATAGGATTAATAATAAGTAATTTATGATAAATGATCAGTTACAAGAAAATTGCTGCGGAGTACAGCGGAGGAGTACACAAATGGACTGATTTGCAGTGAGGTCAATACAACAACAATGGCATAGGGAAGTAGTGCCATCACAAATTGCACTTAGTTCGTAGCAAGATTAAGATAGATCGCAAATGATAAATTTGAAACCTTCTTTACTCAAAAATAAAGAAGTGGAAGGATTGTATGAAACCAGGTAAATAGGAGTATAGACTAAGCCTGTACATACATACATACATATACCAAGGCATTTTCCCCCTTACAAGGGAGGTAGCCAAAAAGGAAAAGGCATAAAATCATTCCCACCCATTCCATCCCTGAATACACTCCACACCCCTCCACCCTCCCTCTCATCTTTGCACCTCCTGGATGACGGGTCATCCCTGCACCTTGTCCACTGCCCTGGGTCAGAAGCAGTGTCACAAGATGCAGCACATCCACAGCAAGGCCGCTTCATTAAATCGGCGACCCCCCATCTCCGTCCCCTCATGCATAAAAGGAGAAGAGGAGGAGAAATCCCTTCGGGCTGTGTCAAAATTTGCTCACACATACTACCTCACCCCCCATCCCCCCGCCCATTCCACCTCATGCATCACAGCATCATCCATATACAGACGCTCCTCTACTTACGTTCATTCGTTTTACATTTTTTCGATTTTACGTTTGAACTGACGGTAAAAAAAAAAAAAAAAATTTTTTTTGAGTGAAATTTTTAGTTTACCGCGCTCTTCGTAGTTCAAACAATACTTGCGCACAACGTTGCGTCCATTGTTTACATTGCGCAGACGACAAACTGAACATGCCTTGCCTCCTTCTCCCCCTCCTCCTCCACCATCTCAATTTATGTTGCTTGAATTTAATCTATTTGAAATTAATGTTATTATTTTACAATGTTATGTGTTTAATTAATGATTTAGGGGTGTTTTATAAGATACGGTAATAGAATTTACCGATGTATAGTACAGTAACAACTTACGTTCATTTTCAACTTACGTTCGGCCGTTCGGAACGTAACTAAAACGTAAGTTGAGGAGCGTCTGTACAACCATTCTCCATTCACCCCTGTCTTCTGTCCTCTCCCGTCCTTCCTCAACAGACATTCCCCTCTTCCCCAAAGCCCCCTTCACCCCATCCATCCACCTCATCCTAGGACGTCCCCTCATGTTCACTCCCTCCACATCTGCCTTCCACACCTCTTTCACTAGTCTTTCTTCACTCATTCTTTCCATGTGTCCAAACCATCCTAATACTCTTTCATCAACCCTATCTCCCAACTCCCTTTCCACCCCTGTTCTCCTCCTCACCTCCTCATTTCTCACTCTATCTAGCCTAGTAACCCCCATCATACTTCTCAGACACCTCATCTCAAACACATTCAAACTCCTTCTCTCTTCCTCTTTTATGTTCCATGTTTCTGCCCCATACAGTGCTGTTGGCACAATCACTCCTTCATACAGTCTCCTCTTAGCATCCATTCCCAAATGTCTATTCCTCATTACACTTTTTAATCCACCAAGGCATTTACTCGCTTCTCTCAATCTACATTCTACCTCCACCTTCACTCCACCTTTTCCTACCACATTTGTACCCAAGTATCTGGTGTAAAAAAGAAAATCTTCCAACTAAAGGTATAAAGTACACTGGCAATTGGATTAATAGAACTGATCAAATTGTGATGAGGTTTAATACAGCAAATAAAAAACATGCTAGATTGTGACAATTATTTCATTATTTGTGTAAAATCAACCAATAATAAAAAACACATAAAAATGGGAAAACAGTATGAAAACTAGAGGTGATCAAAGAAAATGGATTTCAGATTTGAATTTGGCACACTGAATTTATTTGGAATCAATCAAAAAAATCCTGACAACAAAAATGATGTAGACCAGTGTAATAGATAGATGATAAGATAAACAGATGAATAATGAATAAATTAATAAAAAAGGAAAGAAAATATAAAGAACTGAACACATACCAACTGCAAGTCCAGGATCAGAGTTCATTGTTTGGACGATCTCAGCACCTTTGTTATAAATGACCCAGTTAGGATCGATCTGGGAGTCTCCCTCTGGGTCAAGCACGACAGTCTGGTATGTTCTGGGGGACAAACAATTTAGTTTAAGATTAAGTGACGGTTCGTGACAAGAGCCGTTTGATGATGACTTCCAACTACATTAGAAAATCTCAGGTAGTAGGATGTTCCTTCTTTGAATAATTATTTCTTGCAAATTTATATTCTACTATCTGTGCATCCACATTTAACTTCATTCCTATATGGTACAAAAATTATGTATATCTCATATCTTCAATCATCTTTATAGAAATTTTCTTGGTAATGTACGACAATTTCATTCACCTGAAAATCAGTCATCTATATTAATCCCCATGCCATAATGATTCCTTTATAGATTTATCATGGTTAAAATTGGATGATCTTTACATTCAACTGAAGGTAGGATCCCATGTTGAAGGAGCAAAAGCCAAACCTTCACTATGATGACTTTTACTGTCCATTGAAATAAACACCATATAAGGATGGAGCCTTTATTACTAATATGTTTTGCTTGTTACAGTTTTTTCAAGTACACATTCATAATACAAATGACTGAGATCAAATAAGAGAAATGGGTGGAATAGGGGGAGGGTGGTAGGGAGATAGAGAACTGTCTCTAGTTACTCTCCAAACTCCCTTTTTCCTCTGAAGATCGTTGTCCATCCTCAGTAGATAATTGCTCACCCTTCTTATTTTCTTCTTTTTGTTCCTTGGTTGTGAGCTAATGTCCTACACCCAGTCAATTGTTCCGTCTTATCCTAAACCTCTCCTGTTCCCAGACATTTGGTCCAACTTCTCCTTAACCTTTCCTAATATTTAGTGACCCTCTCCCCCTCTCTCTGCCTCTTTCCTCCCTCTCACCCTCCCCCATTACTCTTATTTAATGTCAGTCCTGTGTATTACAATTATGTACTCAAAAAATCCGTAACAAGCGAAACGTCGTACTAATAAAGGCTCCGTCCTTACATGGTGTTTATTTTGATAGACTTGTAAGCAACTGCCACTTTCATTTTGACTTCACTGAACAATTTTATTCAGTTGAAGATAGGACCTCATTCTAAAGAGACTAACTGTCACAATAGAACTCATTGCAACCCATAAGACTTGTACAAAATCCTTAGCTGAATGGAATAAGCTAGCCAAGAGATTTAGGAACAAAAGACCAAAATCATTTGAATTATTTCATCATATCTATAAGTACTGACCCCTAGTGCAATTCTATCAAAATGCGCTTCTGTTCAAGATAGTGGTGTTTATCTTGATCAAATATTTTTTTCTCAGGGTGAATGAAATCGCCTGGCATTAGTCAGGCAAGTTCTGTACATGATATCACTGGGTCAGCAGAGTTAAGATTTCTTTGACACCAACTACCCTCCATCCTTCCCCTTGCTTCTATGATTACCTACACACCTATGCCTCCCTTACCTTTGTTTCTACTCTTTTATACCATTAACACTAAACAACATACCTGAAATCGGTGGCATAAATCTTGGAATTGTTAGGGCAGTTGTCGTAAAAGTCGAGCACCTTATCGTCGTCCATGTCATCCTTGCAGGCATCACCTTTGCCGTCTCCATCTTCATCAATTTGATCGGGGTTGGGTACAAATGGGCAATTGTCGCTGCCGTTGGGAATGCCATCATTATCAGCATCAGGGTCACACTCATCGCCTAAGCCGTCTTCATCAAAGTCGTGCTGGTCACTGTTAGGTGTTTCTGGACAATTGTCCAAATTGTTCTGGATTCCATCCCTGATCACAAGAAAAAGAATGACTGAAGGGTCTTGTTGACCTTTGATGGAAGGATGCTGGTAGGTTAAATTGGATATATTTATTGGACTGTGAAATATGATCATAGAATGTTGTATACAAGTATTGACAAACTTAAATCAATTGAGCACACATATACATCACACACCAAAGACATGTCCCCAGACAAGCAAACAAAATAGTTGGAGAAACCTATAATTTACTAAGATCAACAAAGATGGCTTTTAATTACTTGGATGAGGTAATGATTAAAAAAAAAAAAAAAAAAAAAAAAAAAAAAAAAAAAATATATATATATATATATATATATATATATAAAATATATATATATATATATATATATATACTATTCACACTGATAAGACCAAGATCAGAGTATGCTGTGACATTATGGACACCCAGTACAAAAAAGAATATAAGGAAAATAGAATAAATCCAAAGAACAATGACAAAGATGGTACCGACACTTTCAAAATTGACATATGTGCAAAGATTGTCTAAATTGGAACTACCAACCCTGGAAAAAAGAAGAGAAAGAGGCAATCTATTGGCCATTTACAGAATCATGAAAGGCATGAAAGTCCTTGAAAGAGAAGACTTATTGAAGTGGGATAGAAGAAAAACAAGGGGACATGAAAAGAAACTCAACAAGGATAGTTATAGGAGCGATCTGAAAAAAAAAAAAAAAAAAAAAAAATCCACAGAGTGGTGGATGTCTGAAACAAATTGGACGAAACAATAGTGTGTGCAAACACCATACAAGAATTTAAGAACAAATTAGATGTGAGATACAAAGACAGGTCACTACGAGCATAGCTCCCCTTCCCGTATAATACAACTAGGTAAATACACACAATCAAAAATGTCTTATGAAGAAAGATTGTCAAAACTAGAACTACGAACTCTGGAACAAAGAGAAAGAGGTGACTTGTTGACCATCTACAGAATTATGAAAGGTATAGAAGTACTTGATAGAGACAACTTACTAAATTGGGATAGAGAAACACAAGAGGACATGGAAAGAAACTCAAAAAGGACAGTTGTAGAAGAGATGAAAAAACAGCTTTCCACACAGAGTGGTGGATGTATGGAACATACTAGACAAAACAATAGTGTATTGAAAAAAAATTACAAGAATTTAAGAGCAAATTATATATGGCGAGATACAGAGATGGGACACCATGAGCATAGCTCCCCTTTCTGTAAGATACGACTAGGTAAATACACACACACACAAAAGAACAGATATGCATTCTTTTACACACACAAGCACTTACAGAGTCCACCAACTACTCATCAATAATGAATACTCCAACAGCAAAGTCCAATCTACACTTAGAAGAGGTATTGACACCACCATACTGCCACAGAACAAAATGGAACTACTCACTGCATATTCTATAAGTCCTACATGTCAAAAAGGATAAAGATAATGAAAATATATCAAAAATATTATGAAAAGAAATGTGACCCCCACAAAAGAAGGGGACAAATTATCACTCATAATTTATTACATGAACATGAAGACATCTTCTCTAATTCTGAGAAACGATACTGCACCGAAACCTTACGGAATTTGTCAAACCCATGTAGTGTACAGAGAAGATGTACCTCCAATGCCTGACCATCTTGGAGGCTGTAATTATGACTTGTAACCTGCAATTAATGTTCCAACTGATGGTTTCTCCCTCCTTCCTAGCATGAAATCAACCTGCAGGAGACATTTGCCCACAAGAGGAAAGCCCCAAGTTCAGAGAACACCCACACAAAGGCACCCCACAGCAGCACAAACTCGAGCCTAAGATGATCAGCTAGGCTGAGGAATCAAAATTACGCCAGTCAAGCTGATATATTAGTTGGAATTTGATACTCATTCAATAGAAAAAGAACACATGCACTTATTTCCTGGCATGGAATGATAACAATGGAATATATAACAACTTGGCATCTTTTTTATATGCCTGGGCACTGAGGTCTGAGAAACCTACCTGTCTGGGTCAATGTTATTGTCGCAAGCATCACCAACCAGATCTTTGTCAATATCCATTTGATCGGTGTTCCTATCGAAAGGACAATTGTCACACGCATCACCAAGACCATCGAAATCAGAGTCAAGCTGATCTGTATTTGGTGTTCTGGGGCAGTTGTCATGGATGTTAATCACAGCTACGGAAAAGAAGTTGAGCATCAAAGTTCATATATATACAAAAAATTAAATTATTTATCAAAATGTCCTTAGAGTCAATATGGTGTTACAGGTCCCTCAGACAGGATGCTGTGACTCCACTCACAAGTCTCCCCTACTTGCATGTGGACAGATTTTGTATACTCAGGCTTTGTAACATGGTTGGTTTCCTTGAGTCTCCTTAGTGAGAGAAACTTCATTTCATGGTCAAGAGACAGCACTCTTTATGATGACAAAGGCTTGAGAACAGCTGGCCCTCACATGACAGTACCAAAGCTATAGCGAAGGTTAAATGAAGAATCTCTGATTACTGGTTACAATTCAGAGATTCTCACACATAGGCATTGGTACATGGTTGTTACTTACTATCATCATCGATGTCAGGGTCGCAAGCATCTCCAATGCCGTCCTTGTCATAGTCTTCCTGGTCCAGATTGGGGATTGTTGGACAGTTGTCGCATGCGTCACCCTGGCGATCAGGGCCGCCAGGGTCTGTGTCCAGCTGATCTGGGTTTGAGATGAGGGGGCAGTTATCCTGGAGCAAAGGAATCATAGCATTATTACCATAAATAACAACCGTGAGTAGAAATGCCTGTTATGTGCAATTGCATGTACGAGCTTGGCTGGGAATAGGCATTACCAAGATCTGAAAAAGGATAGGTCAATTCACTTGAAAAAAATAAAGAAAAAAGAAAAACAATACTGTATCATGAGGAAACTTCTATGTCTCATGGTATTATGAATAAATATGTAAGTTAAGTCAAACAATTGTTACACCTCTTTATGGCACCATATCATTATTTTTCTTCCCAAAAGGAACTCATCATTATCATCATGAATGAGGATCCTATGCCTAGAAACAAGTTGGTTCACACACACACACACACAAATACCATTTCCCATGATTTCACCCATAACCTCTGCACCTCCATTCCAAACAACTCCAGCCAGATTGATCAACTTGTTCCAACCATAAATTCTGTGTATATCCCCATTGCCTATTCCAATGAGGTTTATCTCATGTGAAGATAACCCTACAAGTGGTATCAAAATCTGGGAAGCATGCCTTATGATTGTATAGTTGAAGTCACCCCAATCTAAACATATAAAATTCCAGCAACCACCATACCAGACAACTTCCTTAACATAACCAACAAGCAACATCCTCTAACATAACAATGTCCCCACACTCCCTCCCTTTTATCATAGCTTCTCATGGATGATGGATCATATCACACAGTCATTCGTCGCAATGACAACATGCATAAACTGGTGTTCCTGAGAAATACATGAATTACGGAAGGGTCCCAACAGTGCTGCAATTATAGAATACCTAGAGTGTAATATATGGGAGGAGTGCTTGTGGATACCTGAAATGGTTAAATCATAATATAGAAAATGTGAAATTGAAGTAAAATGGAGGAAATTGTTGATGGGTTGGAGGGGCCCCAAGATGGCCATTTGTTGTGTTCAAATATAAAGAGATACACAGATTTGGCTACCGGTGCAAGAGCGAAACAAAATATAAATCTAGATTTTATATCACCAAAAGGTTTCTATTTGACAATGGCAATGAAAGTATTTCTGGATTCAGTGGGTATGAAAGAAGACTAGTAGAATTATGGACATAGAGAGGGATGTGAGATATATGAATGATTCATGGAAGCACAAAAAAATCAATCTATGGAAGACAAATAAAGACTTAAACTAGGAAATGACTGACTTAAAAAAGTAAACAATGAAATAAAAGAAGAAATAAGTGTACTAAGAAAGGAACTGGCCGAGTTGAAAGGTGAAAATGAAAAGTTAAAAAATAATGAAAACACAAATAATGAGACCATAAGGAAAGAGTTAGATGAAAAAATTAAAGCAATGACCATGGAAGCAGGAAAAAGCATAGGAGAAAATGAATTACAGCAACTCAGGAATGATTGGAAAAAAGACAAGCAAGATGATAAGGTAATTTTCAAAGAAATAGTTTATCAACAGATGTAGAAGGCCGAGTGCAGTTATTAAGGTAATTAAACTAAAAGAAAACCTAGATGGAATGGGTGGGAGTGGTTTTTATGCTTTTGTTTTTCTGGATACCTCCCTTGTAAGGGGGAAAAAGCCTTTGTATGTATGTATTTTGCTTTTTGATTCTATTTTCATTCTTCTGTACCTGTCATATGTTTACAAAGGATTACAAAAGGCGGAGCATGCCGACAGGAAACCTTTTGGTCCATATCTAGGTCGGATGCGAAAAAAATCATAATAATAATAAATGAATAAATAAAACCTATAATAATGTCAATAACAAATAAAATACATAAATAAATGCATAGGTATAGTTAAATTAATCCCCCTCTCTGATCCTGCCACAAGTGCAGTGTCATCAGCAAACAACAACTGGCTTACCTCCCACTTTTCTCCATTTTTTTTAACCATCTCTAATCCCTTGCATTTACCTCCTACACCACCCCATCCATGACATGACACACCTCTAGCAAAATCCTATCTATACCTCAAACCACTTGCTCTCTCATTTCTAATTCTAACACAGGCTCTATTGTCGTAAAAATTCTTGAATACCCTTAACAGCTTCCCTCCAATCCCATATACAGCATCTGCAAAACATTCCACAATGCCTTCCTGTCTACCCTATCATAAGCCTTTTCCAAATCCATAAGACTCAAAAAACATGCAGACATATGGGGAGTAAATTTCCTATAATTTATTAGAAAAAATATCAACTAATCCTGGAATCTAACTCAGAAAATACCAACAAAGTTGTCCTTAAGGGACTGTGGGAAGTGCTTATAGGTGAACGTGTCATAAAAGTTGTTCAATTTCTTTGGTGAACTTATGTATACTTACTCTATCGGAAAGAGTATTATTGCATACTAAATTGTTTTAGTAACATGTATATATTACGTGTAGTTAATTTTTTTCTTTCTTTTTTTTATGATAGTATCTGTAATCATTGAAGTATCCACAGGCATAGGTAATCAGCCTACTATGTAGGAAATGAAAGATTAGAGTCTTGGAAACAACTTCATTGAGTTAGATTTTTTCCTACTCTCTTTTATTCTTTTTTATGATTTTTTTATTTTGAATAGTAGAAACTTCAGTGAAAATCTGCTATGATAAATTAAACAAAAAAATTAAGTTACAGTTTCCTTTGTTTTTTCCTGATCAAATTAAAGAATTACTCTTTCTCTTTACAAATTCGAAAGAATGAATGAAATCGGACAAAAAGAAACAGAGATATGGCTATTTAAATATAAAAAACATAAACTTTTCAGGAGAGGCATTTAAAGTTTAAAGGAGCGCACCGGCATTTAAAATCCTCCGGCCGCGTACTCACTCGTGACATTGTCTATTTTTTTACGTTTCCGTTTAAAACTTTAAACAAAACTGAACTGGCTATCGAAAATTTGACTTAATTTCAATATACAGAATGTTTTTTCATGCAATGGGGTTGCCAGATGTCGCCAATAATTTATCTATTTCATTTTATATATAAGAACAGAAACGGAATTGAGCTGTAATATTTGGTCGAAGTGTTACAGCCATCATAGAGAATCTTTTGAATACCTGTTGGTAGAATAAAAGATAATACGATCGCATGCATGACTGGTAGGCTAACAGATACGCGACAGGGCGACATCCTTTCTCCTTTAGCTTTGAAGAGATACTGAGATCCTTGTGGTGATTGACGATTAGTGTTGGGCAAGTTGCCAGATATCTCCATATATATTAATTATAGTAAACAAAACAGAACTGGGTATCAAAATTTTGACTTTATTTCAATATACAGAATGTTTTTTCATGCAATGGGGTTGCCAGAGGTTGCCAAAAATTTATCTATTTTATTTTATATATAAGAAAAGAAACGGAATTGAGCTGTAATATTTGGCTAAAGTGTTACCACCATCATAGAGAATCTTTTGAAATGTTTACCTAAAATTCGTTGATTTTCCAGAATTTTTCGTGTTTTCGCGCCCTACAGTCCCTTAATTTAATCTAGATTTCAAGAACTCCATTAAATGTATTCATGTGGTCTTGCAAAAACAAAAATAAAATATCCTACTTAAATGGACAGTATACCCTGGTAATGAATATATCAACAATGTCTACACTACTGTCAAACCATAGTAAACTCAAAGGAGTTTCTTTGGTTATGTTTTCAGTTGCCTGATTAACATCAAATTAAATGATTAATTGACAAGCTGGCTTTTATAATTACTTCAACATTTCTATTTGTTTTATTTCTATTCTACATTATTTTACAACCTAGAGCCATGGGCCTTCTGCTATTGAGACTTGGGGGCAAAAGAATGACTGATTACATCGATCTATTACGTTTTACAATCCCTGTTTTCTCATATCATCAAAATCAACAAAATGAATAAGTATTATCTACTTACAGGACTGTTAGGGATACCGTCATTATCAGCATCGTCGTCGCAGGCATCGCCTATGTTGTCATTGTCGGAATCTTCCTGACCTGAGTTGGGTGTGTCAACGCAATTGTCCTGGCGACAACGGGGATCAGGACAACCAAGGTCGATGTCAGGCCAGCCATCGAGGTCTCTGTCAGGGCCACATATTTTACCATCTCCTGCCCAACCAACTTTGCACTGAAATAGATTATGAAATGGTTAATGTCTCTATAAATGACTGGGGTAAAAACTAATTATATGGATATATATATATGTGTTTATATATATATATGCATACATATATATATATATATATATATATATGTATATATATATATATGTATATATATGGTATATATATATATATATATATATATATATATATATACTATATATATATACATATATATATATATGTATATACATATATATATATATACATATATATATATATATGTATATATATATATACATATATATATAGATATAGTATATATATATATATATATGTGTATCATGTATGTGTATGTACTCGAGCATACAAATATATATAAGGAATCTCTCTTGATAGCGTAGTTGGTAAGTCAATACGCACTTCTCATGTGATAGCTGAGTTCGAGTCCTAGGCAGTACTACATTTCAATTTCTGGTTGTGGCCTCCATTGGGTCTCCCGATGTTGATGGCTTAGAATTAAAGTGCACTGTGGTTGTTAAAATGTATCTCTAATCACTGGGACCCATTCAGTGTTGAACAAATACCTTCCCGCATTTGTATACTTCCAAATATACTTTCATAGTGGAGATAGGTTGAATGCAAAATTTCATGTATGTGTAGGTACTCGAGCATACAAATATATATAGGGAATACTGCCCTTGACTTATATCTCTCTTGATAGCGTAGTTGGTAAGTCAATGCACACTTGTCATGTGATAGCTGAGTTTGAGTCCTCGGCAGTACCACATCTAAATTTCTAGTTATGGCCTCCATTGGGTCTCCTGATGTTGATGGCTTAGAATTAAAGTGCATTGTGGTTGTTAAAATGTATCTCTAAGCACTGGGACCCATTCAGTGTTGAACAAATACTTTCCCACATTTGTATACTTCCAAATATACTTTCATAGTGGAGATAGGTTGAATGCAAAATTTCATGTATGTGTAAGTACTCGAGCATACAAATATATATAGGGAATACTGCCCTTGACTTATATCTCTCTTGATAGCGTAGTTGGTAAGTCAATGCACACTTGTAATGTGATAGCTGAGTTTGAGTCCTCAGCAGTGCCACATTTCAATTTCTGTTTGTGGCCTCTATTGAGTCTCCCGATGTTGATGGCTAAGAATTAAAGTGCATTGTGGTTGTTAAAATGTATCTCTAAGTACTGGGACCCATTCAGTGTTGAACAAATACTTTCCCACATTTGTATACTTCCAATTGTACAATCATAGTGGAGATGGGTTGAACACAAAATTTCATGTATGTGTATGTATTTGAGCATACAAATATATACAGTATAAGGAATATTGCGCTTGACTTATATCTCTCTTGATAGCGTAGTTGGTAAGTCAATGCACACTTGTCATGTGATAGCTGAGTTCGAGTCCTCGGCAGTCCCACATTTTAATTTCTGGTTGTGGCCTCCATTGGGTCTCCCGATGTTGATGGCTTAGAATTAAAGTGCACTGTGGTTGTTAAAATGTATCTCTAAGCACTGGGACTCATTCAGTGTTGAACAAATACTTTCCCACGTTTGTATACTTCCAACTGTACTATCATAGTGGAGATGGGTTGAACACAAAATTTCATGTATGTGTAGGTACTCGAGCATACAAATATGTATAAGAAATATTGTGCTTGACTTATATCTCACTTGATGGCGTAGTTGGTAAGTCAATGAGCATTTGTCATGTGATAGCTGAGTTTGAGTCCTCAGCAGTACCACATTTTAATTTCTGGTTATGGCCTCCATTGGGTCTCCTGATGTTGATGGCTTAGAATTAAAGTGCATTGTGGTTGTTAACTTCTTCACTCTGGGACTTAAATCTCGTGGGCAGCAGCCAATGCCAGCCGTACGACGTGTCGTAATAATACTCGCATCATAAAATATAGTCACTGCTTATATCGATCGTTCTCTCTTTCACCCGTGAATTTTGAAAACCATAGAGAATGTGATTAAGGGCATATTAGGGAGAATTTTAAAACTCAGGGGTGACTACAATAAATATAATCAAGACGCCGATATGGCAGCGTCGCGAATCCACTTGCTCCTCATGATGCCTATGTGTGCGGCACCGTATGATAGGGGTTAAAATGTATCTCTAATCACTGGGACCCATTCAGTGTTGAACAAATACTTTCCCACATTTGTATACTTCCAATTGTACTATCATAGTGGAGATGGGTTGAACGCAAAACTTCATGTATGTGTATGTACTGGAGCATACAAATATATATAAGGAATATTGCGCTTGACTTATATCTCTCTTAATAGTGTAGTTGGTAAGTCAATGTGCTCTTGTAATGTGATAGCTGAGTTCAAGTCCTTGGCAGTACCACATTTCAATTTCTGGTTGTGGCCTCCATTGGGTCTCCCGATGTTGATGGCTTAGAATTAAAGTTCATTGTGGTTGTTAAAATGTATCTCTAAGCACTGGGACCCATTCAGTGTTGAACAAATACTTTCCTGCTTTTGTACAATTGTACTATTATAGTGGAGATGGGTTGAATGCAAAATATCATGTATGTGTATGTACTCGAGCATATAAATATATATAAGGAATATTGTGCTTGACTTATATCTCTCTTGATAGCATAGTTGGTAAGTCAATGCGCATTTGTCATGTGATAGCTGAGTTTGAGTCCTTGGCAGTACCACATTTCAATTTCTGGTTGTGGCCTCCATTGGGTCTCCTGATGTTGATGACTTAGAATTAAAGTTCATTGTGGTTGTTAAAATGTGTGTGTGTGTGTGTATATATATATATATATATATATATATATATTGTTACACATTTGTGTCTTGTGTGTATTTATAAAGACAAAAGACAATTTACAATAGGTTTGACAAATGTAAGTTTGGGTTAAAAGTAAACATCTTTTAAATATCTACATTAATTGTATAAAAACCTTTGTCTTGGATCCTATATATATATGCATTTTGAATATATAATGTGATTTCTTGCTGTAAAATAAGTACTGATGATGTTGGGTTATCACAAAGTTAAAGGCTTACATATCTAATGTTGTGTTGATACAACTTTAACATCTTGTTTCCTTATATCTGGATGTTACTTGTATATTTATATTTTGCTTTTCATTGTTCAACGGTCAATATTATTTACCATGCATGAAAGACATCTCTCAAACAAGATTTCATGATATTGTTTCTTTCCTTTGTATAGGAAGGTTTATAATCCTTATCATAACCCTTGAAATACATTGTAAAATTTCTATACTATTTTTGTATAGAAAAATTCTGTAATTAGATAGCATCGTGCCTACAAGATTTTCTGTGCGTTACCACTGTTCTATGGAGCAACCACATGATGAAACCTCAGGTGAAACTGAACTTTCCTCATAGTCATAGAAATGACTGTTGGCCAGATTTGATTTGGCTATTGTATGATGTGGTCTACTCTATAAGTCAAACTTGATATCTGAGATTCTGGTCATCCTGAGGCATGAACAATTCTCACCCTTTGTATATAGCCAGTTTGCTATCATAAAATCTTACACATTTGCACACATATAGCCAGTTTGCTATTGTAAGCTAGCACTGTTGATAATTCTGTTCAACACTCAGCTTGATATGGTTTTCTGTGGTAGTCACTTAACTACTTGGACTCTGGTCAATTTCTCTGCCTATATAATTGTCTTACTATAAAACTATATTTTCTTTTTTTGTAGATGAAAACAGGGGTCACCATAAATGGTGTGAAATCCAGATGGGGGGTGTTTCTAGTGGAGTTCCCCAAGGCTCAGTTTTGGGTCCCTTATTGTTCATTATGTACATACAACTTGGACAATGGGATTAATAGCGATGTAAGTTTGCAGATAATACTAAAGTAGGATACCTAATTAGGTCAGGAGATGCCATGATTCTGCATGAACATCTTAACAAATTGTTTATATGGTTGGTGAAATGGTAACTGAACTTCAATATCTCAAAATGCAGCATGTTAAATGTATGTTTACAGAACCCAGAAATGAGGTATAGCTTAGATTTCTTTTTTATGAAAACTAATTGGGAGAAAAATTTGGGAGTTTTACTGACTCCTGACCTTAAATCCAGGAAACAGTGCATTAGCACTAGAAATAAAGCTAACAGAACACTAGGTTTCATTGCTTGGATGGTTATGAATAAAGAGTGCAGAGGTAATTATCAAACTTTACCTGGCATTAGTATGACCCATCCTTTACTATGAGATACAGTTTTGGTCTCTGTCCTATGGAATGGATATCAATTCATTAGAATCAGTACAGAGGAGAATGACCAAAATGATACATGGCCTTATAAGGACAGCCTTAGGCACTTTAATTTACACTCTCTGGAAACATGCAGAGTGTGGAGTGATTTGATAGGGGTGTTCAAGTGAATCAAAGGCTTTAACAGGGGTGATACAAATAAGGTCATCATATCAAGATGACAGGGCAGGACTCATAGTAATGGATTTAAATTGGACAAATTTAGATTTAAGAAGGGCATAGGCAAGAACTGGTTTACCAATAGAGTGGTAAATGAATGGAATAGACTTGGTAACCATATACACTGAAACTATTTATTTATTTATTTAACCACTTCAGTACGGGACTTAAATCTCGCGGGCAGCAGCCAATGCCAGCCGTATGACGTAACGAAATAATATTCGCATCATAAAATATAGTCGCCGCTTATATCGATCGTTCTCTCTTTCACCCGCGAATTTTGAAAACCACAGAGAATGGGATTCAGGGCGCATTTGGGAGAATGTAAAAACACAGGGGCGACTACAATAAATATAATCAAGACGCCGATATGGCAGCGTCGCGAATCCACTTGCTCCTCATGACGCCTACGTGTGCGGCACCGTATGGAAGGGGTTAAGAAAAGTTTACACAACATTATGGATGGGGATGACATGTGGTAAAGGGCATGAAACTGCCTAGTGTAGGCCTTATAGTCTCTTGCACTGTCCTTCATTCTTGTGTTTTTATATAGTATACACTGCACTGCAATGCACAAATAGGAAAATGCATACAAATTCCCTCTTCTTATTTCTTACCTCACAGACGAAATGATCTAGGCCGAAGGGCATGACACACTGGGCGTTACCGTGGCACTGAGTGCCATCTGGGCAGCGTCCTGGCTGGTTGCTGCAGCCTGCTGTCTGGTTCCCTACATAGCCCTCAATGCACTCTCCGCAAAAGAAGGAGCCCTGAAAGAGAGTGTGGAGTTATTCAGTTTTACTTATTGTAATGGTTTATAGTGGGAAAACATGCCTGCAGGTGACCTTTCATTTTATAATGAGTCTGTATGTAAAATAAGAAACAAATAGATATAACAAAAAAAAAAAAAAAAAATAGTCATAAACAAAGAAATCTGTTAAGAGACTAGACACTACTAGGATGGTTATCTAACTAGATCTTAAATACCAGATTGTTTGATGTGATCACCTCTTCAGAAAGCTTGCTTCAGTTACTGAGCATGTGCAACCTTGTTGCAAAGAACCAATGGTAATCACCAACATAGAATTGTCTTGTGACACGGACACTGAAGAGAATCATCTACCCATTACCTTGAAAATCAATTAATAGGATGCTCTCCATCCTGTGGTGTAGCCATTTGGCCCAGTAATAGGGCCTAGGATCTCTATTAGCTTCCATTATTTTCTCACTATTTTTTCACACAAGGAAAATTAACACTCAGCAACTGCTTCTCATTTCCTTCTCATTGATGACAACAAAAAACAAACTATTTTTACAGTACACAGATGATAGTCCAACTTTTAAGACAAGCATTGAGCAACAGAAATTGTCTATTTGTGTTTTAAACACTGTACCCTTCTTAAGTTCTGGGTGGTTCTATCTATTCTATAAACAATGGGCTTTTCCCCCTTATAAGGGAGGTAGCCAAGTCAAAATGCAATGACCCCCACTACCACCCATTCTACTCCCATCCACCACCATTTCTTCTCTCTCCTCTTAGCTCCTCATGAATGATGGGTCATTCCTGTAACCCTTGTATCACCTCTTTCTCTTCTTTGTTCCAGAGTCTGCAACTCCAATTTTAACAATCTTTCTTCATATGAGAGTTTTGATAGTTCTGAGGCCATCTTCATAACTGCTCTCTGGATTCTCTCAATCTTCTTTATATTCATTTTTGTACTGGGTGACCATAGTGTCACTGCATACTCCAATTTAGGCCTTATCAAAGTGACTAGTATTTTCTTTACCATTTCTTCATCCAAGTACCGTATTTTCCGGCTTAAAATGCGCACCCATGCACTTCGTTATCTCAGTACACAGATAGCGCGCACCGACGTATAACGCGCATGCCAGGAAAAGTCACTGGTGACTAAAGCTTGTGAACTGCATGTATGCGACTCCTGCTTGCGTTGGTCCATTGTTTTGTGGGAAATTTGAGCCATGAAAAGTTTATTGAATACAAAATGTACATGAAAAATTTCGGATTTTTACAGAAAATTGTAATTTACTATCCTGCGGGAATAATTCATCTTACAAGTTTTTATCACC
Source organism: Oratosquilla oratoria (assembly GCF_046742065.1). Taxonomy (NCBI): domain Eukaryota; kingdom Metazoa; phylum Arthropoda; class Malacostraca; order Stomatopoda; family Squillidae; genus Oratosquilla; species Oratosquilla oratoria. Next base: position 59,005,519 of record NC_134785.1, on the reverse strand, counting down.
GTGTACAAGTTTTTATCGCCATGCAGCAACAAACTATGTTTCGTTCATAAGTGTCGTTTAATTTAACAAACTCTCGCAAGAGGGTGTTTAGTGTAGGCTAGGTTGGCAATAGAAGTGTCAATCTCGGCCCTGATCTAGCATATTCCGGGTGAGCTAAAACGGCCAACGTTCATGATGTTGGTACCAGTACTGTTTTACGGATCCCAAATATTTGCATAGACTACGATAATTGTTAGTAAAAATAAACCAATGAAATAACAGCGATTAATTACTTAGTATCATGTGAACAAGGTTACATTGAGAAGTATTTTTCATTGGCTAGAGCCACCGCTGGGAAATCTGTTGATTTGTCACTAAATTAAGTGTCAGTTTAGGCATCAATCAGGACACAACTAAGAAAAAATCGGAAATACATGTACCGGTATATGACTCATGTTGTGCGTTGGTCCCTTATTACTTTGTAGCTTAAATAGTTTGTAGGAAATATGATCTAAAAAAGTTTATTGAAAGTAATATACAGAAAAATTTCGGGATTTGTACAGAAAATGTTTCGTTTTAGCTTTGAACCTGCAATAACAGTGGTGAAATAGGACAGTCTCTCATTGAGGTGACGTTTAGTTAATATAACTCCCGAAAGAGGGTGTAGTCAGGTGTTTGACACGAGTCTATGAACAGCCGCAACCATACCTAAAGTGAAGCAACAAAGCCAACATAAAAATTCAAACTAGGATGCTGTGAACATGGGCAAATATCATGAATATTGATCATGTTTCATGGTGTTTAGGCCTATCTAAACATGAAAAATAAGATTCGATAGATACCTACCTATACCAAATATTTATATAGCCCATGCTGGCGTATTCTTTCATATCACCATGGCTGTTCTTCTTGTTCTCACGGAACGTCACGGAGAAGTGTGCCGTCCCGACTTTGTGACGGCCAACATCGTCATGTTGTTGTGAAAAAAATTACACACACAGCCGCAGAATTTTTATCGTAGGCCGTAGATAATGCGCACCTTCGGATAACGCGCACCCCCCATTTTTAGGCCCTTCCAATGGAAAAAAGTCGCGCACTATACGCCGGAAAATGCGGTAAGTAAAAGCCACTTTTATTAATCTTAGGAAGTTATAGGTTTTGCCATCAATTTTGTTTACATGTTTGTCAGGGGACATATCTTTTGTGATGATAACTCTCAGATCTTTTTCAGATCCCTCTTTCTTTACTTCTTTTTCACCAATTTTATATCATCCTGATTCCTTTTTTTCTACTTTTTTCTAAATTCCATTATACTACATTTTTAATGTTGAATTCTACTTCCCACTTCTGACTCCATTCCCAAACCCTGTTCAGGTCACTCTTCCCAATTAGTGTCTTGTATTCAATTTTATCAACAATTTCAGGTTCTGATGTAAATAATAAATCTAGTCTCAATGGTTCTTCATTATTTCTATATCTGGGATTTTCTTTTACCAGTGTCATTATTCTATAGTCATGTCAAGTAATACATTTCCCCATAGATCCTCTCCACCTTTCACTGTCACCTCTTCCCAACAGATTTCTTTGCAGTTAAAATCTCCCATAAGTACCATGTTTCCTCCATCCTTCAGCATCTCGTTCAATGAAAGCCTTGTATCTTCTAACATTTTAGAATAACCTCTCTCCAAGACCCCACTTTTGGGGTCACATAAATCACCACAAACTTTATATTTTTCATGTCACTATCTTCAACTCTTATCATGATCATTTCCACCCTGTTCTCTCCATTTCTTAGCCAAGAACATGACTCCTGCACCCTTTTTCTCCTTTCTATTTCTAAGCTAGTGATTATGATCCATGTCCAACACTGGTGGTAATGGACCCCTTAATTTTGTCTCCACAATTCTCATTATGTCTGGTTTTTCTTCTGACAGGTAATCATTTAGTTCATTTACTCCTGAGATTAATCCATCTATATTAGTATAAACCAATTTTAATTTTCTGCTCTCCCCATCTCATTTTCTTGGTCTCTGTTCTTTTCCCATTTTTTCCCTTTTTTAGCTACGCTTCTTAATGTCTTTTCTCTTTCTGTTTCCTCATTATTCATGTCTTTTTTTATCCATACACCTTGAAAGTGTTCACTTATTTCTAGCTTTCTTGTTTTTGCTAGTATTTCTTCCACTGCCATTTGTGACCTTAATTTGATCTTTAGGGGTCGATTTTCTTCTGCATATTTTCCCATCCTATGCACTTCCTCTATTTCCTTTTCTATTTCTTGCTCTTCGTCTTGTATTACTTTTAGAACTTTTCTTACCAATCTTTTCTCTTCTTTATCTCTCAGGAACCTAACTTGGTTGTGTTTTTCCTTTAGACCATATACTACTATACATTTCTTTTTGTCCACTGTATCTCTTACAAAATTTTCTTTTTCCTTATTTACCTGAATGACTTCATCTTTAGCATTCTCCTGCATTTGTTGATGAACAATTTCCTTGAAAAATGTCTTACAATTTTCTTGATCTTATTCCATTCTTTCCTGAGATGCTATAAATCTTCCTCTCCTATATTTCTTCCAGTTTTCTTGGTCATTATCTTTATTTGTTCATTTACCTCTTTTCTTATTATCACACTATCAGTGGTATAATTAGTTTTCAACCTCTCATTTTCACATTTTACCTCAGCCAGTTCTCTTTTCAATGCACTTACCCCCTTATTTATTTCATGTTTACATTTTGTTTCACTGCTTTGCCACTAGGGGTCTTCTCTGGCCTGTCTTCATTTTCTTCCATTTTTTTCAACACTCACTATTTCCATTGTAATTAAACTATCTCGGGCATACACGAGCATTCCCCTTCCCATTCAACACAACCTAGGATCCTGCTATTGTAGCACTGTTGAGATGTTCCATTTTTAATGTATTTCTCAGGAGCTCCAATTTTTACGTGTTGTCAGTCTGACTGTGTGATTCACCATGGTCTTGGATCATGTGTTGAACTCGTGACCGACAGCTATTACCATGGCAGAAGAGAGCTCAGAGCTCATATATGACCAACTTATGGGTACTACTATGACCTTACATACACACACACACACCCAACTCCTTGCCTGGGTGGGATTTGAACTTTGACCACTGTGGCAGCAGCTGCAAATGCTACCGCTGCACTGTCAAGTTGTATGTATATATACTATAGAAGAAGAAAAAGAAAAAGTAGAAGACTGACCTCGGTGTTATGGCACTGGGAGTGTTCGACGCAGCCGCCGTTGTTGCCGTCATCACACTCATTGATGTCATAGCAACGTTGCCGGTTCTGGCGGGCGAACTCAACGCCTATGCCCTGGAGGCCTGGTGATCCAGTGTATCCGCCTGGGCAAGGGTCGCACCGGAATCCAGGTGCCTTATTGATGCAGCGAACACGTGGGTCGCAAGGGGATACCATTTCACACTAGGAAGGATTAAATAAAGGGTCATTTTAGGAGAACAGAGGAACATGGCATCATTTAGAGAAGAGGATAAATGTAGGCGGAATAGAGAACTGTTCAGGAGGAAGGGAATAACTTAAGAGAGTAAGGAATATTTCAGGTGAATAAATAATCATTAATGGGGAACATAGTTATTCAGAGGATGAAGATTCTTAGAAGGGAAGAGGGAGTCACTTTGGGGAAATAGTCAATTTGAAGGAAGAATAATGTAAATTAAAGGGAGCAGGAAGTCATCTAAAGAAAATATGAAATCGTTTAATGAAAATACAAACATTTAAGGTAAATAAGGAATAATTTAATATGATGGTGGCCAAATCAGGGTTTGAGTCTCACTCTTTTTTCCGATTCCTAACAATGACTGTTACCTGCCCAAACATGCATCTCACCTTCCAAAGGGATAAATAATTTTTTTGGGGAAGGAGTCATTTACAGGGAATGAGGAGCCATTAAGTAGCCATGAAAATGGGAGAAAATATTTTTAAAAGAATGATAAGTCATTAAAGGAGATAAAGAGCTATTGATGAGGAATGGGTCACCATTTTGGTGGAACAAGAAAATTTATTAAGTTGATAACCTTTCTTTGAAAATAGTAAGGGAAGTAAAATTGTATTTTGCTTAAATGTTTTAAGTGACATGGAACTAAGTATACATTACTAAATCCAACCCTAACTGTGAGTGCCAATTGCCCGCTGTATGGAAATATCTTGATGTGTGATACTATACAGGTAAATTGTATGAGACGTACTATGACTAATTATGAATCACAGCATATGACATTTGATCTAAGTGTGTTAACCTCTTCACTCCAGGGCACATCGCACATCTGGCAGCATTAGCTGCCCGACGTGCGATGGTGCGTCATAATAATCGCATTATAAAAAATAAAGTCAGTGCTCAATCGTTTGTTCTCTTTCACCCGTGTATTTTGATAACCATAGAAAATTGATGAAGCCAGTTTAGAGAGAATGGAGATTACATAGGTATGACTACAATAAATATAATCAAGATGCCGACGTTGGCATCATCGAGTACCCACTTGCTCCTCATGCCGCCTATGTAGGCGTCACCGTATGGAAGTGGTTAAGTACCGATTGCACAATGTTTGAGTGTATTGAGAGAATATACATGTGAAAATATGTATTAAGACTAATTACGAATCACGGCATATGACATCTGATCTAAGTGTGTTAAGTACAGATTGCACAATGTTTGAGTGTATTGAGATAATATACATGTAAGAAAATATCGATAATATGCATACGAAATTGTATCAGATATGAGTCAACGGCAACCGGAATCTGTGACGTGTAAGCACGTAATTTACGATACATGTAATAATATAAAAAAGTTTCTTGTATGAGATTGATGGATTGTAGTGGTTCATTATGTATAATGAAATAAAATGATATAATAGAACCACTAGAAGATGAAGGAATGTTGTATAGAAAATTATTTATTTACAATCCCTTTATGTAGTACTCCGCCTGTAGAAAAGTAGTGCTAGCTAACCTCGGCATATTCTATATGAGAGCCGTTCTTTTGTGTTTAGAACATTGAGGTGTGAAGATGTGACCACTACCATAGTTTGTCTGGGGTACTTGTTAATGGTAAGCATTGATTGTAAATGTATATGTAACATGTGTAATGAACATAATTATGCAATTAGCCTAATGCAGAAGTCATGGTAATGTTTGGTGATTTCAGTTCCGCAGAATATCTGTGGATGGCAAAGATAAGTCAGGATTTGGATGGTGGAAGCAGCTGAATATTATGGTAAACTGATGATCCATTGTATAATGATGATAAAATGATGAAGTGTATTTAATAATTATATTGATTGTGATAGGTATATAGAATTGGTAGAGGCATGTTGTTTATTGTGTTTGTATTTACATCATCTTACGAAGGGAATAAAGAGAGTATGCATGCCAGATTATCTGTTTCCCCATCCCTCTGTACCTTAAGCTGTTGACACATCGTGGTGTGGCGTTGACACTAATGACATAGGAAAAATGTGTACATATTGAGAGCCTTTTGTTGACAACTTTGTCATTCATTGATATTAAAGGACTTCTTGAAACTAAAGTATATCTTTTTTTTTTACAAGTTGACAACCCATGGTATCACAAGGAAAATATAATTGGAAGCTTAATTGAACAAAAGTTATGAAATGAAAATCATAGTGAAATTCCCTTGGAAATGGTAGTATAATATACAAATATTATTCAGGTTTGTGCCATGTACTCTTATTCAGCTGAGTAGTGGACTCTGTAAATGACATTAACCAAGGTGAAAGTATACATCCATTTTCAGTGCTGAGATCTCTCAACCTTGGGCAAATCCTCACCTCATTGATATCAACGCAGTGTGTGCCATTGCCAGTGAAGCCCACAGGGCAGGGGCCACAACGGAAGTAGGGGGCAGAGTTTGTGTTGCTGCAGGAGACACCTGGGAAGCAGGGGTTGGGTTCGCAGGCACTGATGGGGTTACATGTCACGCCGTCCCCAGTTTGACCCGGAGGACAGGGACCACACCGGAATCCGTCAGGCATGTCGAAGCAACGTACACCTGGATCAAAATTAGCCTTAATCTGAGGAAATGCATTACCATCACTTCAGGAGTATTTAGAACAATTGCCAGTACTGAATAAATACTATTCGGTATGCAATGGTATATTTCTTAATTGTTTACAGTAAAAAAAGGACCGAGTGAGGCACACATAAACAATTTATATTTTTTCTGATGATGATATATGTTTTAAGATGTCATGGCAAGAAAATGGAAGTTGCAAGCATGTAGTGAATTTTTTTTATTAACCATACCTAATTCATAACAAGAAAATGAAGATATAGAGATCTTAAATTGTACTGGCAGTCTTTGAAGTATGGAAGGCATGCGAGTAGTAAGGTAGTGAGGTAAACATAGAGAACAGGGGAAATCTTATTCACAAACTTCTCGTTACTACAAGGAGAATACATACAATGTAGAAAATATCAGCTTATATGTCCTTAAAATCTGACCGATTGCTTTTCAGTGTTCCTCCTTCCTGTCCCTTTGTCTCACTAACCACCAACTCATTGTTTTTGCTTTAGTTGCTTCAAGGATGGGATGCAATTTTAAGATTCCTTCACAAAATTCCTTGCCCTTTTGTGATGCCAGATATGCATCACATCTATTTGCTTCCAGCCAGTGGGCTTGTATGTCATTCTTTTATCCATGTATCTAATTTCCCAGACATTTCCAAGTATTTTTGATTGACAGAGTTTGACCACATGGAATAAATCCCAGTCAAAATACCAATGGACTAAACCTCAACTGACAAAACACTAGTACCCGGTAGATAAAATCATGGCACCTTAGATGAAAAATGAGCAAAACCCTAATCACATATAAATATACAAGCTCGCAAATGATGTATGATGCCATTAGATATCAAATCAATTTCTTATGCACATAGATCAGTGGAGCCACTGATGAGCTGGAGGGATAAACATATTCGTGATTATAGTCATTTCAAGTAATACATTTTCCCATAGGTCCTCTCCACCTTTCACTGTCATCTCTTCCCAACAGATTTCCTTGCAGTTAAAATCTCTCTTAAGTACAGCATCTCGTTTAATAAATGCCTTGTATCTTCTAACATTTTTGAATGCTTGTCCTCTTTTCAAGAGCCCGTTTTTGGGGGCCCATAAATCACCACAAACTTCCTACTTTTCATGTCACTGTCTTCAACTTTTACAATGATCATTTCCACATTATTTTTACCCTTCGTCACATTTAAGTTTGTCATGGCCAAAAACATGATTTTTCCACCTGTTTTCTCATATCTGTTTTTCATCCAATAATTATATAACCCATGTCCAACACTGTTTGGTGGTAATGGACCCATTAATTTCATCTCCACAATTCCCATTACATCTAGTTTTTCTTCTGACAGGTAATCATTTAGTTCACAGTTCACTCAATCCAGAGATTAATCTGTCTATATTAGTATAGACCACTTTTAATTTTTGTTCTCCATCTCATTTTCTGTTCCTTTTGTTTCACTTACCTTGGTGTACCATTTTCTCAGCCTCATTTCTAAGACTCTCTAATAGAACTCCTTGCTTTCGGTCTCTGTTCTCTTTGCATTTTTTTTTTCTTTAGCTTCATTTCTTAGTGTCTTCTCTCTCTTTCCTCAACATTTCTCTTTTCATCCATATATTGTTGTAATGTTCACTCTTTGTTAACTTACCTGATTTTGTTAGTATGTCTACTACCCTTTGTGATCTTAGTTGTATCTTTAGAGGTGTGGATACCTATGTTTGTTTCTGGATTAAAATATATATGGTTCTTTAGAATAACATCATAAAGTTGGAGCATTAAGGTGACATTGGTGATAGATTATGTGGTGATGAAAATTATATGATTCTGGAATACTCACGTGGGGCACATGGCCGTTCACTGCACGTGACTCCTGGGGTGCAGTCGAAGCCGTCACCGATGTAACCTCGGGGGCAGGAGCCACAACGGGGTCCTTGGGGTCCCCTGGTGCAGGGCACTCCAGGGAAGCACGGGTTGGGTTGGCATGGGTCCTTGGGGGTTCCTGTATGTGGGGCGGGTTTAGTATTCGACTTCTCATGCCACACATGACTGTACATGCATGGGCTCTTGCCATTCTTTCCCCTTTCATGCACTATGGATTACTATCATCATCATGACACTATATATATACAACACACTTTCTATGACACAATCAGGTATTAGGGTTCTAATTCTGTGTTTTTGCATACATATCTGTCCCAAAACATTACATCCACCATAAAAGTAATATTTCCTTGTTTGATTGTAGTTAATTTTGGACTGAAACATCTTGGAGCTATATCCTATTGATGGTGGTGGGAGCTAAATGTGTTCTACAAAATTGCTCTACATGGTTTTGTTACTACATAAGCTGTACATTGTGTACTTAGATTCCACTAAATGCCTATATACTTCTTAAAGTAAAACTTCATAGATTCTGATACTGTAAAGTCATAATTCCACATTCATCCTGAGATTGAACACCATAACATCTTGAAAAATATAATTAGTTACTCTGGGAAAGAAACATATGTAGTAATTTTATTAGCTGGGATGATAAAGACCAGCACAAAATGTTTCAGTATGATGCTAGAACTGGTATGTCTATACAATTTTATTTCTTATACCTTGTAAGACTGATCTGGAATTTACCTATCCAAATAATGGGTAGCCAGTCCCTAAATTTTATGTCTTGAAGACCCTACTATCATCCCATTAGGCAACACATGTAATTCTAAAAGATGTTCTGTCCAGAGATAATATTAGATAACCTGATATAATATATTAAAATGCAATATACCCTATATGATAGGTCCTATATCCCCTTATTCTAGTTAGACATTTCTGCTGGTTTCTTGAAACTAAAATTTTCATCCTTACTCCATAATTATAGACTACCATTTATTTTTGGGTATATATATATATATATATATATATATATATATATATATATATATATATATATATATATATGTATATATATATATATACGGTATATATATTATATATATATATATATGTATATATATATAAATAATTTTATGTATACATATGCATGAGAAATCTCACGAACTCCTGATTCGAAATATGCAGAAAAATCACAATGGAATAATAATAAATTGATGATTGAGCGCTTTCGTCATCATGTACCCTGAGGATGTCTAAATAGATGAAAGTGCTCATCACCAATTTATTATTTTCCTTGGTGGTTTTTCTGTATGTATATATATATATATATATATATATATATATATATATATATATATATATATTTTCCTTGGTGGTTTTTCTGTATGTATATATATATATATATATATATATATATATATATATATACCTCATTGAAAGTGATGGCTAGTTGTGTGCTTATTATTTTCTTAAGGGTATTTTCCATATGTCTTACTATGGACTTATTCTTCTTTGAAAGGAGGTTTATAACATCACTATAGGTAGTCATTATAGCTTGATCATGATTTCAGGTACAATATCTTTCTTCAGTAGCTTGGGATATTCTTTGTGGTTAAAGAAGAATGTTCCAAAGAATAGAATGGTATTACTAAAAGCAGCAACGACTGCAACAGCACTGTAGGAGAGAGGCCAAATGCAGAGTATGGGATCCAATATATTTGACGTTTCGCCCAGCAGGGCGAAACGTCAAATATATTGGATCCCATACTCTGCATTTGGCCTATCTCCTACAGAACAGTATTACATTTTATATGTTTGTGTTCATACTTGCTCTTCACTAGGGGAGGTTACAGTCTAACTGGGAGAGGTTATTGGGTAACTGGGAGAGGTTATTGGGTGTTCAGGCAGTAGTGGGTTGCCACATACTTGGGGCCTCTGGCTTTGGGTTGTGATGAAATGTTTCATGCTTGGTTTTGTGGCATTTTGTCCCATACAGGTAAACGTCGACTTACGATGGCATTAGGTTTCGATAGAGCCATCGTAAGACGATTTCATCGTAAGTCGATCCCCAATTTGTGTATCACTCTGTTCCGTGGTCACTGTACCTAGCTTACTTGTATATTAAACACCAGAGATACTGAATATAGCCTATTAAACATGTACAGTAGTTTATTTAATTGTTTTTATCCTTTTTACCATATTCAAACACTATAATATGTATTTTCAGTACGGAACTTAAATCTCGCGAGCAGCAGCCAATGCCAGCCGTACGACGTGACGTAATAATACTCGCATCATAAAATATAGTCACCGCTTATATCGATCGTTCTCTCTTTCACCCGCGAATTTTGAAAACCACAGAGAATGGGATTCAGGCCACATTTGAGAGAATGTAAAAACACAGGGGCGACTACAATAAATATAATCAAGACGCCGATATGGCAGCGTCGCGAATCCACTTGCTCCTCATGACGCCTACGTGTGCGGCACCGTATGGAAGGGGTTAAATTATCATGTCGTCGTCGTCGTCATCGTAAAGTCGAACAATCGTAAGTCGCGGCCATCGTAAGTCGACGTTTACCTGTACTTGGATTTATGGTGTTTTGTCCCATACTTTGGTTTGTGGTGGACTGTTCCATGCTTGTATTAGTGGCATTTATTTGCATGCTTGGGAGTGCCTTAAGGTCCTCTGGTTGTATGTTTAAACTTGGGCTCAACTCTTTGATATATTCACAAACAATCACCTCCTAATCTTAGAGGCATTAATATATCAAAGGGTTAAGCCCAAACTTAAACATACAAGCAGAGGACTTTAAGCCATTCCCAAGCATGCGAATAACTGCCACTAACCCAAGCTTATGACAGATTGTCAGAAAAAGGTGTGGGACAAAACACCATAAACCCAAGTAGGGGATAAAACACCACAAAACCAAGCATATGACATACATTTCATCACAAACTGAAATTGGAGGCTCTCTCAAACATATGACAACCCGCCACTGCCTGAGCTACCTGGTAACCTCTCCCAGTCATCTGGTAACCTCCCCCCCATGAAAAGCAAGGATGAACACAAACATATTAAATGTAATATCATCACTCCATTCTTCGGAGCATTCTTCCCTAACCCCAAAGAATATCCTAAGAAACGCACAACTAGCCATCACTTTCAATGAGGTATGCATAAGAGAAAATCTCCTGCCCATACATACTATTAATATATATATGCTATATCTCTTTTCTGTATCCTAACTTGTCTTTACTACCATCATGCATTGATTAGTCCTCTTAGCCACTGAGTTACCCAATAATTTATTGACTCGCATATCTATTCCCTATTTATCTAATCCATGTATTTCCTATGTATCTACTTGATTCCTACATTGACTCAACCTACTGTTGATTTGATTAATTTGTTAAGTTCTTGTGCAGTTGCAATTAAATAAAAGGAGACTGTTCTGTGCACCTTTGATCTGTAAATATGAGAAATGTAGTGGAAAGAAGCAAGAAAACAAACTAGCCTCTGCTTTGTCAAAAGAGTTTGAGTGATTTCTTTTTTATATTCTGCAAAAAGATTATGTATAAAATTTCTTAGTTTTCATGAGAACAGCTATAAGTACTATCCATATAGCTTATGTATATTGAAAAAAAAACAAAAAAAAAAAAAAAACATTGTCACCATTTCCACTGTCTGTACAAAAGAAGAATAGTATATGGATTTCCTTATGGTGTTATTTCTCCCAGCCAATTCTCGTCCTGTAGAGCATATATTATTTGACCTCATTGATTCATTCTATGTATTCCTTTATACAAATGAACAATTGTATTATATCTACATAAAAGAGAGCAAAATGAAACTGAACAAGATCTAATGGGTTTCTAAAGGGAACTAGATTGAAGGAAATAATCATAAAGAAAAAATAATCTTATTTATTGTCTGCAAAAATGTAACAATTTTTTAAGCTCTCTTTGGCTACTGGATAGGTTCATAAAAAGTACCACATGACAATCTGCCGCTTGCTCTATTAGACGACAGTGACTGTTACTTACTGTAATCGTGCCAAAATGATCGCATCCAGTGGTCAGGATGGACCTGGCGTGAGCGGTGGTATCTCCTGTATCCATTGTAAGCTTTCAAGAAAACCATGCTTGGCCTTACCCAGGGAATGTTTAGATTTGTCAACAAAAATAGTAAATGTCTTTTAAGACTAAAGTCGTGGTTCTACCTATTTACCTAGTTTACCTAGTTGTATTTTGCAGGAAGGGGAGCTACGCAGTGGTTCTTCATTATTTCTAAATCTAGTGTTCGCCTTTACCCATTGTGTCATTGTATGTTTCATAGTCATGTCGTGTAATACATTTCCCCATTGATTCTCTCCACCTTTCACTGTCATCTCTTGCCAACATATCTCTTTGCAATTAAAATCACCCATGAATATTGCATTACTTCCATCCATCAGCATCTCGTTTAATGAGGATTTCGTATCATCTAACATTTTGTAATAATCTTCTCCAAGACCCTGTTTTTGTGTGGGACATAAATCAGAGCAAATTTTCTGTTTTTCATATCATTATCTTCAACTCTTATTGTGATCATCTCTACCCTGTTTGCTTCATATGTAACTTTTGTCACATGTTTTTCTTAACAAGAAACATGACTCTTCTGTCTTGTTTTTCTTCCCTATTTCTAAGTCAGTGATTATATAATCCATGTCTAATACTGTTTGGTACTAGTGGACCTTTTAATTTTGTCTCCACAATTCCCATTACATCTTGTTTAGCTTCTGATAAGTAATCGTTAAGTTTGTTCAATCTTGAGATCAATCCATTTATATTAGTATACGCTAATTTTAATTTTCTACATCCTCCATGTCCTTCTCTGAACTTTTTATTTTATTTTTTCTCGAGTATAAAAAATTTTCAATCTTATATCTAGCACCCTCCAGTAGAACTGCATTTTCTTGGTCTCCATTCTCTTCTCATTTTTTTCTTTAGCTTCATTTCTTAACATCCTAGTTCTTTCCTCATCAATTATGTCTCTTTTTATCCATATATTTTTATAATGTTCACTTCTTGCCAATTTTACTGTTCTTGTTAACATTTCTTCCACTCCCATTCATGACCTTAATTTAATCTTTAGTGGTTGGCTTTTTCCTTCTACTTCTGCATACTTGCCCATTCTATGCACTTCCTCTATTTCCTTGTCTATATCTTACTCATTATCCTGTACTACTTTTAGAACATTTTTAGCCAATTCTTTGTCCTCCTTTTCCCTTAAGAACCAATTGCAGTTATGTTTTTCCTTTATACCATAAATTACTATATTTTTTTGTCTACTGCATCTCTTACTAGGTTTTCATTTTTTTTTAACCTTGAAAACTGCATCTTCTGCCTTTTGCTGCACCTGTTGAACTATTTCTTTGAAAATTACCTTTTCTTCTTGTCTTTTTTCCAATCATTAAGTTTCTGTAATTAATTTTTTCCTATGCTTTTTCCCACTTCCATGGTCATTGCTTTGATTTTTTCCTCTATCTCTTTCCTTATGGTCTCATTACTTGTGTTTTTATTATTTTTCAACTTTTTGTTTTCACCTTTTAGCTTGGCCAGTTCTTTTTTAGTACACTAATTTCTTCTTTAATTTCATTGTTCACTTTCTTTAAGTCTGCCACTTCATTGTTTAAGTCTTTATTAGTCTTCCTTAGATCGCTTGTTTCATGTTTCCATGCATCGTTCATATTTCTCAAATCCCTCTCTATGTTAATAATTCTACTAGTCTTCTTTTGTGCCCAGTGAATCCTGAGATTTTGCTTTCATTTCCTTAGTCAAACATGAACTTTTTAGTCCCTCTTGGTGATCTAAAGTCTGGATTTATATTCTGCCTCACTCTTGTTATGGTAACCAACTCTGTGAATCTGTTTATGTTTGACCGTAACAGATGGCCATCTTGGGTATCTTCCAATCTGTCCACAATTTCCTCCATTTTACTTTGATTTCACATTTTTCATGTTATGATTGACCATTTTGGTTATCACAAGCACTCCACCTCCCATATATCACATTCTAGGTATTCTGTAATGAAGCACTGTTGTGACTTTTTTGTAACAGACGTGTTTTTCAGGAGCCCCAAAATTATGCGTGTTGTCACTACGATGAACGAATAATGTGTGTATATACATGTATATATATATATATATATATATATATATATATATATATATATATATATACACATGTGTGTGTGTGTATTTACCTAGTTTTATCTGACGGGAAGGGGAGCTACACTCATGGTGTCCTGTCTCTGTATCTCACCATATCTAATTACTATCTTTGGTATCTTGGTAAACTGGTGCCAGTTCTTATGCATGTTTCTTGTAATTGTATGCAGTATTTATTTTTCTTGTATTGTTTTGTGTGTCTTCCTATGTACACTCTAAATCCACTATTGGAGAAATAATATCAGAGGTACAGGAAAACTGTATATTTCGACTACTATCTGTAGTCCTCTTAAGCAGAATGATTACAAGAAGATAGAGTACAGGTATAAATGAGGTAGTGAGGAGTACAGGAAAGGGGATGGGGATAAGTGGGGGGAGACTCAGGTAACATGCCCTTGATGTGGTTGGGTCAAGGATGGACAGTTTGTGGTATTTTGTCCGACCGCTCTTCACATTAATTTATTGACTACTATTCTTGTAATGCAATCTAGGGGCTACTGACCTTTTGAGGTATTGAAGTTAGGAAAATTCTTAATTAAGGAAGATTCCACAATTTTCCTACCAAAGCTACAATGGATTTGAACATAATAGCGGAATTATCCCAATCCATTCTGTGGTCTTCTTGGCTGGCATGAAGGAGCATGGCAGAGTTGACTTGTCCATATTTAATGGAGTTTTTGTGTTCCTTTATTCTTGTGGACAAATCCCTACCAGTTTGGCCCCAATAGACGTCATCACAGTCTTTGCAAGGCAATTTATATACCCCAGAGTTGTGGTCCACATTATTCCTCCAATGTACATTTACTACCTTTCTGATAATACTATTTGGATAATTGTAAATAATTTTAATTTGATTGTTAGGTGGTAGTTTTGAGACCGATTTAATGGATTCATTATATGGTAATATAATGTTACTGTTACTCCATTTAAATTTCTCAATAGAGTTAATTGGTTTATAATAATTACATTTAGCTTTGTGTAGGGTTTTCTTCAAATACCATTTTGGATAACCTACATTTGAGAGTTGTTTGCAAATCAATTCAAATTCATTTTCCAAAAAATGTGGACTACAAATCCTTAGGGCTTTTAGATATAGGCCTGATGCAATACTTTATTTGATGTTATCTGGATGGTGGCTAAAAAAATGTAGGTAATTTCCTGTATGAGTAGGCTTTCTATACACAGAAAAGAACAATTGGTCTGGGTCTCTTATAACCAAAATGTCCAGAAATGGGATCCTACCTCCTTCTTCCCATTCCACTTTAAAATTAATACTCCTAGCTGAATTATTTAATTTCACAAATAATTCATCAAAAGAGTCCCACCTTTCATCCCATAGTGTGAAAATTACAAAGAGCGACAACCAAACTAGCACTGACTCTTGCCGAACTAACATATGAGCAAAGACTATCCAAACTGAACCTACCAACTCTGGAACAAAGAAGAGAAAGAGGAGATTTGCTATCTACAGAATAATGAAAGGAATGGAAGTTTTAGACAGGAAAGACCTGTTAGTATGGGACAACAGTAAAACGAGAGGACACGGAAAAAACCCTGAAAAAAGATAGTTATAGAAAAAACTTGAAAAGGAACAGTTTCCCATACAGAGCGATAAATACATGGAACAAATTAGACAACAAAACAGTATGTGCAAACACTACAAGATTTAAGATAAAACTTGATGCGGAGAGATACATAGACGGGTCACCACGAGCATAGCTCCCCTCCCATATATTACAACTAGGTACAACTAGGTAGATATCAAAACATGTCAGGTGGCTTAATCTCGGGTAATAAAGCTAACACAGGTTAAAGGTTAGAACCCATACTGCAACCATATCTTTGTCTAAAATAAGAATTATTTTAGACAACAAGGTAAATACAAACACATATATAGTTGAGACATTGTGACAGGTTTGAGGAAGGAGGAAGAGAAAGACACGGGTCTAGGGCCGAGTTTATTCCTGAAGAAGCTGTTAGCGAAACCGGTCAGGAATAAACTCGGCCCTAGACCCGTGTCTTTCTCTTCCTCCTTCCACCTATAAATGTATACATATAGATATGTATATATAGATATATGTATATATATGTATGTATATATATATATATATATATATATATATATATATATATATATATATATATATATATATATATATATATATATATACACACACACACACACAAGGTATATCCGGAAAGTATCTAGCCATTATGAATATTTGCAGAATTGGTAGTGCAATCCTAACAAAAGTTGGCAGACACTGACAAAAGACCCTACTGTGCATGTATGAGCAGCCAGTCCCATGTGATAACCCAGTTACTGGCCAGACACAGTTGAGTGAAGGTGTGTACTGTTTGACCATCACATCGATAATGACTGGCAAGATCAGCAAATCTGTGTCAAGTTTTGTTGCAAATTTGAATATTCATCAGCAAAAACTATTCAAATGATTAAGAAGGCATACCAGAATGATTCAATGAGTGAAGCATAGATAAAGATGTGGTACAAACGCTTCAAAGACTGAGAATCTACTAAAAGTGATCCACGTTTTTGTAGGCCTTCAACAAGCAGAACAACTGAAAATTTTGAAAATGCAAAGACTGCAATCAATAAAAATCGGTGAATGACTGTCCGAGAATTAGAAGATGAACTTGGTAGCCCGCAGACAAGTGTTTCAGAGATTTTGACAGAAGACCTTGGCATGACACGCGAGGCGGGAAAATTTGTCCCGCATCTCCTGACCCACGAGCAGAAGGAATTTTGTGCTAAAACTTCACAGGACATGCTTCAAGTTGCTACAAATGACTCAAATTTCCTGAAACGAGTAATAACCGAAGATGAGTCATGGGTCTATAGTATGACTTGGACACAAAAGCCCAGGGTGCTAGGACATGATTGTGGGTGAGGTCAATGTGATGGTCAAACAGTTCACACCTTCACTCAACTGTGTCTGGCTGGTAACTGAGTTGACACATGGGACTATGGCCGCTCATGCATGCGTGGTAGGGTTTTCTGTCAGTGTCTGCCATGTTTTGCTAGGACTGCACTACCAGTTCTGCAAATATTCATAATCTCTGGATACTTTCCTCACAGGCCTCGTAAATATATACTGTATGTGTGTGTATATATATATACACACACACACACACACACATTCGTCGGATTGATGGCGAAGATTGGAGCTCCGAAGAAAAAGTGAAATATTCGTGGATCTCAACGTCAAGGAAGTACCTTTTTGTATTTACAGGGAAGGGGAAAGCTTGTGGTGTAGTGGGAAGGTGATGAAAAAGGAGAAGAGGGATTACTGAGGGAAATGGGAGGAAATGAAGAAGAAGAGGACTTGGTCCAGGCAGGCAGACACCATATAAACAAACACAGGCCAGATCAATTTAGTGATGATGAAGGGAGTAACAAAAATGTAAAGATTAGAAATATAGATAAGAGCAGCACAATGGAATGTGAAGATACCAATTTCCAAGGATTTAATGTGGGGGGGGGGCAACTCTCCCTGATTAGCAAGCCTAGAAGAAAAACTTGAGAAAATTGTCGAACAGTGGGAGGATAGGTTCGGTGAACTCATGAAGATCACACAGAGAGTTGAAAAATTGGAAGAATCAGAGAAGGTGAACCAAAAACAAACTAAAGAAATTGAAGTATTAAAAAGACATTAAAAAGAAGTAAAAGATGAGAATGAGGAATTAAAGAATAATAATAAAGAGAATAAAGAGTCCATAGCAAAAGAAACACAGGGTTGGGAAAAAAATCCAAGAGAGCAACAAAATTGCATTTAATGATATAGTAGAACAACAGATGAAAGAACAAACTGAAGACACAGTTATTAAAGTGATGAGACAGAAGGAGAATATAGTAAGATACTTAGCAGACAAGAAGAAATGTATAATTATATTAGGAATGGAAGAGAAGTATAATCTAAATAGAACCACAAAAATAAAAGAGGAAAAAGAAAAAGTAAACAGTTTACTAGAATTAGTTCAGGGAGATGAACCTGAAATCAGGAAACAAATTGAAGAAATGTATAGACTTGGGAAATACAATACAGATAAGACCAGACCAATTAAGGTTAAATTCAGATCATAAACAACAGCAGAGAATATCTTAGAAAAACAGGGAAACTAGCAAACAGTGAACAATATAAAAATGTATGGATAAAAAGAGAAATTAATAAAGAGGAAAGAGAGGAGGAAAAAATGAAAAGACAAGAAGCTAAGGGAAAAAAAAAACGAGAACAGAACAGAGTCAGAAAAAGAAGAATTCTATTGGAGAGTAGTGAATATAAAAGTGAGGAAATGGGCCATACCAGAGAAAAACAAAAGGGAAACAGAAAATACAATGGAAGTAGCAGAAAATTAAGAGTGTCTTACACAAATATAGATGGATTAATAACAGGATTGAATGAACTGAATGATTATCTGAAGGAAAAAGAACCGGACATAATGGGAATAGTAGACAAAATTAAAAGGTCCACTACCACCCAACAGTGTAGGACATGATGCATATAATTATTGGATTAGAAACAGAGAGACAAAACAAGGAGGTGGAGTTATGTTCCTGACTAAGAAAGATATAAACGTGAGGAGTGTAGCATATGGAAAGAATACAGTAGAGATGATTATGATTGAAGTGGAAGACAGAGATAAGAAGAGCAGAAAGTTTGTAATAAATCATGTGCCTCCGAAAACAGCCTCGTGGGAAGAGAGTGAACACAAAAGTATGTTAGAAGACATAAGGATAACATTAAATAAGATAATGGAAGATGGAGGAAGAATAGTTACGATGGGCAACTTTAATTGCAAAGAAGTCTGCTGGGAAGAGATGACAGTAAAGGGTGGAGACGACTCATGGGGAAATGTTCTACTTGAGATGATTATTGGCCATACAATGACACAATGGATTCAAGAGAACACTAGGTATAGAAATGAAGAACCATCGAGACTAGACCTAATAATCACATCAGAACCTGAAATAGTGGAAAAGATTGAATATAAGACACCAATAAGTAAAAGTGACATATTGATTGAATTGGAACTAAATGAGGAAAAATACATGAAAAGAAATGAACAATATAGAAAAGGAAGAATGATGTATGATTTTTTTTTTTTTTTTTAAATAAAATAAGAGAATTATTTCAAAAAGAAAACTGGGAAAAAATATACAAAGAGGAAACAACAGTGGAAGAGAAATGGAACATGTTGACAAAAATTTATAAAGAAAAGGAGTGGAAAAGTATGTCCAAAGACAAAAGCAAGAAAAAGAATACATAAAGTGGTGGTACAACAAAAGTTGTAGGGAGTTAAAAGACAAAAGAGATAGATAGAAAGGAGAAAGAGAAAGATCCTCTGCAATGAAAGAAATAACAGTCACACAGAAAGAAATAAGAGGGCAAATAAAAAACCTTGATGTTAGAAAGTCACACGAGCCGGATGCAATTGCAAACTGGATATTGAAAGAATACATAGATGAACTTACGGACAAAATACACAAGCTAATTGATTTCTCACTCAAAGAAGGAAAAGTACCACAAGATTGGAAAAATGCAAATATTGTACCAATGTACAAAGGAGACAAAGAAAACCCAACCAACTATAGACCAGTCTCCCTTACAAGTACTATAGCAAAAATATGTGAAAAAGTTATCATATCCACCATCTCTTACTGCCTATTATAGCTATTGGCTTGCTAAAAAAAAGAAAAATGAAAATTGTATTTAATGTTCCTTTTGCAGAAAGGATGAGGGAAAAATATTTCATATTCTGTTGATTCTAATGCAAAATTAATATATTACAGTAAAATAGTCAGGGCTTCTCTGACCTTTTTGTTTTCATTATAATTATTTTGTCAGCCTTGTGGGCAGCATGTCCAGGTTAGAATTGCAGTCCCCCTAAACATGTTGTCCCAAGGCATATGATCCCCCCAATAAGGGAACTGATAGGAGGTGTGGAGTAGGTGGGGGAGATTTTTTTTTCTTTAAGAAGTGTAAGAAAGTTGTGGAGACTGTGTGGGTAGACACTTTTATCAACTATTGTCCTCCAGGGTCTGGCCAACAATGATCCAAACAGAACAGTTCCCACCACACTGCGACAAGGCACACCTCAAAAGACGTAAAATCCCCTTTTATTTGACATATGACTAATATTTGATACATAGAATGGGCATGGTAATATGGCCAAATAATCACGTGACTGAGTGTCTCAGAACCACGAGAAATTGTGACTAAAGCTTCCTGTACAACTCAGCAATAAAATACTAAGAGACATAACAAGCAATTCTTATTGACATCACATTATAAGTATGATATTTCTAAACTGCACACTTTAACTATTGTGAACTGATATGACATAGCATAGGAGGGAGAAGGAATGAGGATGACAGGTACGTGACACGAAAGTATGGTGTCATGTAACTTCACAAAGCTAGTAGTGGGTCCTACCAGGTTTGCATGCCTCGCAGTTGATGAGGGCGTCTCGCAGTAAGGCTGTTTCCTCACGCTGCAATGGAAGAGACAAATATGCACAATGTAGGATTTTATATCTTATATATAAAACATTAAATTATTAATGATTCAGAAGTGAGTGAGTGTAATTAAGTCAGGAATGGATGGGTAAAGAATAAACTGTTAACATATATCCATCCATATGCCAAAATGCTTCTTGTCTCTCGTAAGGGCTGTAGCTTGCCAAGGCATACAGCCATCCCCCACCCAATTGTTTCCCTTTTATTTTAGCTCCTTATGGATCAAGGGCCATCCCTGTCAAATGCATATTGTCATAAACAATGTAGTTAGGTATAGCACATTCACAGCAGGGTACAACAGCCTAAGGTGATTTATCCCCATCACTTTATTTACATGCAGACCCTCCCTCCTTGCCCCCTCATGCATAAATACAGAAATAGCTTAATTTCAAATTATCATCCATTCACAACTATTCTAAACTCATACCTGTCTCTTGCCTTCTTCCTTAAGATATTCCCCCTTTACCCAAAGCCCATAAAACACTCCATCAATCTACTTCATTCTCAATCCTCCCCTCAAGTTCATTTCATCCACTTCTGCCTTCCACACTATTTTTATCTTTCTTCACTCATTCTTTTCATGTACTCAAACTGTCACAGTGTTTTTTCTTCAGCCCCATCTGTCAGCTCTCTTTCACCCTTATTCTTCTCCTGACCTCCCCATTTCTCATTCTATCCACCCTCATAATCCCCATCATGCTTCTAAAAAACTTCATCTCATAGCTAAATTTACATTCCTTTCAAACCCTCTAAACACTTATCTAAACTGATCCAAAAAGCCTCCCTCTCATCATCACTTTTCTCACCACTAGAACTGTATGCATTCACAAAAACTCCAATCTCCCATCCCAGTTTTGAAGACAATTCCCTCCAGTCTGCTATGTACATTCCTATCTCATTACTTATCAGTAGACCTAATCCATTCCTCCATTGCCCAATCATCACCCCGACACTTTCCCCACCACAATCCCAATTTCAAAATTACAACTTCCCTTCAACTTAGTTTCATTAAAACTAACATGTCCATCTTCCTTCTCACAAACATATGGCCAATCTCTTCCTTTTTATTCTCATCTGTACTACTACCATGCACATCTATTGATCCAATTATTAGGATTTTGATTGGAGTCTCAACCCTTATGCATTGAATTTTTGCAAAATGAACATACAGAAAACAGAATCCTTAGTTCCATCACTCCTACACACTTTGCCCGTTTTACAACACGCATGGAAAACACAGTGGCAGAATTCTTCACACTCACCCACCACTGGGGATAGGAAGAGATACAGCCACAAAGGTGGTAAAGGACAGTTCCAAGGGAACAGCATAAAGGAGGAACAGCTGTAGTGCAAAAGTAGCACCATTCCTCTAACAAAGACAAATTATGTGTGGGTCAGGTTAGCAAATGTCTAACATTAAATTAATAATTTTGATTACTGTGGATCTAATGACTAATGACACAATTCTATTCAATCTAGAGGGATCTCTGGGCCTCATAGGGTTGAATAACACTCTGAGGTATTACAACAAATATATTGTTTTATAAGACAGGCAGTACTTTCAACAGACAAAATAATGCAAGTAGTTCACTATTTTCTTAAGACTGAAATCCCGATAAACCGAATGAAACTATCTCTTATTTCTAATGGATATCATTACACCAAGAATGTAAATGCATGATAAACACTGGTGTAACCATCAATGTTTCCCCCTTTATATATTGGCACAATATTGGCATTTTTTCTTTTTTCCAGTCTTGTGGTACTTTTCCTTCTTTGAGTGAGCAATCTATTATCTTATATATTTTGTCCGTTAGTTCATCAATACATTCTTTTAGTATCCAGTTTGCAATTCTGTCTGGGCCGTGTGATTTTCTGAAATCAAGGTTCAATGTCTGGTCCCTTATTTCTGTGTCACAATTATTTCTTTCATTGGGGGGGGGGGATCTTTCTCTCCTTATTTCTATCCCAATTTTGTGTATTTTCTTTTGTGAATGCATATTTGGAATGTTTGTTCATAATTTCAGCCATTTCTATATCTTCTATATATTCTGTATTTCCTTGATGTAGTTTCACTATTTCCTATTTATTTTTTAATTTTCCATATCTGTAGAATAATTTAGGTTGATCCTTACATTTATCTATTATGTCTTTTTCATAGTTTCTTTTTTCTCCTTGTGTATTTTTACATATTCATTTCTTTGTTTGATATACTGTATGTTTGCCACTTGCCCATTTTTTTCCATCTTTTCCAAGCTTTGTCTCTTCTATCTTTTGCCTCTCTACATTTTGTGGTTGTACCAGCATTTAACATTTACCTTTTTCTGTTTTTTTTGTACATATTTATCCACTCCTTTATTACAGATTTCTTTTAATATCATCCATTTCTCTACCACTTGCGTTTCTTTATTAGTCTTTCCCAATTCATTTTTTGAAAGAATTTTCTGAGTTTACCAAAATCTGTTTTGTTATACATCAGTCTTTTATGTGTTTCTCATTTCTTTCCTGGTATATCTCCTCCTTTAGCTTGAGCTCAAGTAGTATGTGAACACTTCCCAATTGGTGTCTTGTATTCCATTTTATCCACAATTTCAGGCTCTGATGTAAATATTAAGTCTAGTCTTGATGGTTCTTCATTATTTCTATATCTGATATTCTTTTACCCATTGAGTCATTATGTATTCAATGGTCATGTCCAGAAATATGTTTCCCCTAAGGTCATCTCCACAATTCACTGTCATCTCCTCCCAACATATTTCTTTAGAATTAAAGTCACCCATAATTACTAAGTTTCCTCCTTTCAGTATTTCATTTAATGTATACCTGGTGTCCTCCAATATTTTGGAATGGTCATTCTCTTTCCAATGACTTATGGGTTACACCTGGATTGACAGAGGCTTCGAATGTTAAGCACCCCCACTCCCCAACCCACAAAAAAAAAAAAAAAAAAAAAAAAAAAAGTGATGACTCCTGCAACTCTCCTCAGTAGACAGACATCTGGAGTTCCTCTTGCTGCCACCACTCACTGAGGAGGGCTAAACTAGGCTCCTGAGATTGTGCAATTCATCCTCAATTTAATTAATTGTGCAGGTAACTGCTCTGCTCTTCATTTCATCCAAATACTTTTTATTACCTCCAAGATCCCCGCGAAGATGGAATGGTGGCATAGGCTTTGGTTGTAGTTGGGAATATCTAGCCCCTACAGGGTCTAACAGATAAAACCGTACAACTTCTTATCACATGTTTTAAGATTAATATCTCGGGTTATAATAAATAGAGAGTTATGAAATTTTCAGTATATTTAGAAAAGGCAATAAGAACAATGATTTCATTCAATGTAACCACCTTCAGCTGTTATGACGCTTTCAACGCGTTTACGAAACTTGGATACAGCGTTGATGATCTCAGACTTTGATAATGAACCCACAGCCTTCTTGATGTCTGTCTTCAGGGTTGTTATACTTCTGTGTGGCTTGTCACATGCCTTGGCCTCAATTCGCGCCCAAAAATAATAATCTAAAGGGTTTAGGTCTGGCAAATTTGAGGGCCACAACTCTTTGTTCCAGAACTGCACATTTGACCCTTCGAGAAGGTTGGTGGTCCTCTTCGCTGTGTGGGCTGGAGCCGAGTCTTGTTGGAAGACAAACTGGTTGCCACTAGCCTTATCTTTCATCCAGGGTATTATTTTCTCTTCTAGAACTTTGCAATAGACAATGGCATTGACTTCCTCCTTGTTGTTGAAGAAGTGAGTGAAGACGTCCCCCTCAGTTGACACCACACAGAGCACCATGACACTTGCTGGTTTCTTCATCGTTGTCTTGTGTTGAACCTCTGAGGATGAGGAGGCTATCCAGCGATCATTCCGCTTATTGAAAGTCGCATCAACCGTGAAAATCTTCTCGTCGGAAAAAAACTTGATGACTGAGCCATTCGACTTCATCCAGTTCAACAGCTTTTGGCACCTGGTCAAGCGGATTTCTTTCATTTTTCGTGTCAAAAGATGTCTTTTTCCTTGTGAGAATGAGGTTAATCCCAATTTCTTTAATGCTCTGTGAATTGTCATTGTGCTGACACCTCTCTTCTTTGCCAATGTCGATAATGGTAAGGCTGGATTTGCATTGACACTTCTCTTGAGACCAGCTATAAAGCGAGGTGTTAGAATTCTGACCCTTCTGGGCTTGTGAGCAGCTCGTTGGTCTTCGCCGGTCTCATCAAAACGTTTACAAACATCGTAAACAGTTTGTCTGGAGTATTTTAGCATCCTTATTATGGCGCTAGGAGTGTGACCCGTGCGACGAAGTTCGCATATGGCTGAACGTTTGGCTTGTTCCATTGCTTAATGTTTATTGCACCGGTGCTAGTATACAACTGGCTAAATTATTAGACAAATGGAAGTATCTGGAAACAATCAGAATTGCCATGTTACTTTTTAAGTGCTTAAAACCTCTTCAAAGTTTGTACGGATTTATCTGTTAGACCCTGTAAATGCATGCAAGCAGTGCAGATGTGATTATTGATGTGAGCTGAGACAAAATGGCAGCTCCCTGCATGACTATCCTACTCCCACGTTGTTCACCTCACATAGGGAGGGATCAAACTTAGGAAGTCTAAATGTTGCCCATTTTAAAAATTCTGTATGATTAGCAGCAGCCAGAACAATGCAAGATTAGATCTACCACAGATTGCAATCTGGAATACAAGGACTCTTATTAACACAGATACTGACAATAGTATTGCAATGTAAAGCCAGAAATATTAATTGAATACTATTTTCGTTTAAATGCATTTTCTTCTAGAAAATTCTATAAGTGAGATCACTAGGCATTATGGGTAAACTCTGACTCCACCCATCCGTGGCATAATTAGAACCCATTCAGATGTAAACATAGACTAGGAACCTTAGATTTAGGAGAATGAGAAAAATTCCCAACCTCCAGTTCAGGATTCCATTAGAGGAATGATTAAGGGAATTTATGAGATCTAGATATCATATCAAGAAACAAGATAATGAAGCCTTGAGTTATTTACATATAGATATGAACACGTTTGCTAGCCATGTTGTGTATTATGTGTAGCTTATCCAGTCTAAAGCTCGGAACACTCTTCCTAACAGGTATGTCAATGTTCTCAGGAAAAAAAAAAAAAAAAAAATATATATATATATATATATATATATACATACACACATGTATATATATATATATATACATACAGTATATGATAATTTTTATGACAGTCTCAATTATCAGATTGATGTCACTGTTACTAGCGAATTTCTCATATACATATAAAGTGAAATATCTGAGTATGGATGAATACACTTATTAATATCATGAGTTACGTGAAGCGAGTCTAAAGCCAGGAACCCTCTTCCTAACAGGGAGAAAATGGGTTGAGGGAATTGAAAAATACAAGTATAATCAAATACATAAATAACACAAACAAACATGGTGTCATAGAGCACTTGATTGAAAGAATTATGTCAAAACTGTTTAGTGGGATAGTGGCTGAGAGCACATTATCCCAAAGATATAGAATTTTTTTTAGGTTAGGTTTGATAGTAAGTAGGTGAAGTAAACCATGAACAGGTGGCCAGAGGGTTAGATTGTAAAAACCCGTGTCTCCTTAGCACTTCATTAGGTGTTGAATTATATAACCTCCTAACTACGCATTAGCCGGTGAATTATATAATGCTACCAAGTGCATCATTATTTCAAAGATGATCATCCAGGATGGGTTTTAGTTTAGGTCTAATAGTTATCAATTGTGTCTACTGTAATTATTGAATATAAGACCTATATATATTTTTGTCCTATTTTTGATACAATTTTATAATTAACGGATTGAAAGCCGAGATATTCTTTAATTACCCAACCTGGATACTACTACAGGTACTCCTCGTTTAACAACGACAATTGGGACCAGCGCGCCGTC
Source organism: Oratosquilla oratoria (assembly GCF_046742065.1). Taxonomy (NCBI): domain Eukaryota; kingdom Metazoa; phylum Arthropoda; class Malacostraca; order Stomatopoda; family Squillidae; genus Oratosquilla; species Oratosquilla oratoria. Next base: position 58,978,909 of record NC_134785.1, on the reverse strand, counting down.
GTTAACCGAATTGGTCGTTAAGCGAAAGTGTATACATATACGTACATGTACTGTATGTACAATGTCCAGCAATACATGTATCTTTATTTTCGTGTATTTTCCCTCTTTTATAAAGTACATTAAAGCTTTATTTACTGTTTATTTACGGTGGTTAGGTTCCTAAAATTACCGTATATGACCAAATCCGTGTATGCTGACATTCCATATTTTTTTAGTTTCGACCATGGGTGCAATATAGCAATAGAAAATTAATTATTAATTTTGTAAATTAAAATGTATCAACGTAATATGCAATTTTGTGGGCGGAAATGAAAGTAAAAAATACCTTGCTACAAGAAAATATGCTAATGAACGAAGTCGGTAGCATAGGCTCAGGACGCCATCTTGTCGTCTGCCAACGTCTCTCACGACGACGACAACGAGGACGAGCAGGATGGCATTTAATTTGCAGGTAATGATTTATTAAACACAGGTTAGGTTAGTTTATTTTAGGTTAGACGAATAAATTTATCATCCTTTCATTTCTTCGACATCGGCATCTATCATAACAAACATGGTGTACCATTCGTCCGACATGACTTCGTTACTTACGAAATCTGTTTTAGCATATTTTTTTTTTCCGCTCACAAAATTGCAAATTACGTTGATACATTATAATTTACAAAATTAATAATTAATTTTCTATTGTTATATTGCGCCCATGGTCGAAACTAAAAATTTACCACAACCGGTATACACTGTACCCCAGGTAGTTTTTGCAGCTTGCAGGATGGTAATGTAGACCTAAGCTTCAGAACACTTTACCTCACAGCTAATATCCACCGTACAAGTTCATTTATAACATCATACAAATTTGCCTCAGCCAACTTAATTATCGTACACGACATCGTAACTTCAGGAGATTTACGTTAAATGATGTCATAAAGCCCGTCGTTACTCCGAGTTGTCGTTAACTGAGTAGGTCGTTAAATGAGGAGTACCTGTACTATACGTAATATCAAAACGGCCAAAAAGGGGGAGAATGGAATAAAACAGTGCTTGATCAAGAACATCATTCATTCAAATGATATATATTTGGGAGTTGTCGGTGGTGGCAGCAATTACTACTAAAAATAATTAGACTCAAGATCAGATTTTCCCAAATCACCATTATATATATTTGATTTTCATCGAAGATGGTATTCTTGAAGGAACACTGATTTATAAAGGCATTATATACATCTCGCCCATCCATTCATTAATTAAATACTGTGGATGCCACGGTGGCATTACATATTTTTGGTTATAGCAGTAGTGGGATTAATGCCCACTCGTGAATAATAAATAATAGATGCCATGATTGTATTACAGCAAGACCATAGAGAAATGCATTGGTAGCACATAAACTTCATCACTACATTACTGACATCACAGTTCCAAGTGAAAAGCCATTGAATGGAGAAGACTCATTCATTGGAAAGATATACCTTTTTCTGGGAAGGTTTCCAAGAGGGCTCTCAATGGAACTGGCTTTGCTGTGAAGAATTCGCTTCTGAGTCAAATTCCTGAATCTCCAGTTGGTCCTAGTGAAACATCAAAGACATGACGGGAAGCCTTAGCAAAGACTGGATGCTTTAATGCAAATGTGAAGCACGGAACTATGTGCTGTGTCAGCCATGAAAATTATGCTCAGCTGAAATACGACTGATTTTGCAATAGTGTATGGTCTTGGATCCTATATTCTCATTTAACTATACAGCAGTAAGTCAATAAGTATCTGCTGCACTTAATGTAAGACCCATCAGTCAATAGCTTCTAATAAATATCCAAGTTGTACAAGTTTTATTTGTGGACTGTTTGTTTTACAATTTTCAAAATTATGTTGGAAACCCCTGTGTTAGGATATTATTTTACCATTCCTGCATAGTTTTTGATACATTTGGAGAGGTACTACTGCCAGAATAATTAATCCCCTCAGATGCTTTTTGTTTGTTTTATTCTGGCAAACACTAGATCTCCATAGTATCACTAGCCTGATTGTCATCCTAGTGAATTAATACAAAAGAGTATGGCCGAGTGAATTCATTTATTGCCTGTGATAAGCATGAAATCTATTATGAAGATTTTTCATACCATGAACATAAGTCACAACTCCTCATAAGAAATGATGCGTGAATTTTGTACAAAACAGTATGAAGCACAAGATAATGGAATATGCTTGATGGTCTTGTATTATGATACTAATTATGATTTCCTAAATAAAATGTATATATGACAACTCAAACTTGTTCAATTCTATCTTCTACCTGTGTTATAATTACCTACTTCGACAGAATGTGCCCTATGGTTCCACATACCAGTTGTTCTAATAATGAATGTTATGGAAGAAGTCAATATATAGGCCATCTGCATGTTACCTTTCTGTGGACCACATAAGGCCATGGCACGGTAATTTCCCACGACAGGATGAATTTGGTACATCATGCTACCAAGATGAAAAGTATGTTACATGTTACATCTGAGTACTGTACAATCATGAGCAAGAGTATAGACTAATGCTATGATTTTTAGTAAAAATAAAATAATGGGCAATAAAAGCTGTTAAACTGTGAAAATTAGAGTCGAGTTCAAAACTTTTGGCCACAACTGTGCTTCCACTTTGTACTGGGGCCATATATAACACCTACCTGTGTCTGAATTTCAATTTGAAGTTCTTTGATCGTTTCGATGAGCTCGGAAAGCGTCTTGACAAGAAGAGTGTCTGTGTGATGGAAGGTTTGGTGGTGGTTAGAAACATATCTCATAGAGAAGACGTGTAAGAATGCACATAGACTGACACAAAACTGTGATCATCAGAACTATGTGATCATTTACTGTATATATGGTGCTACACACATATATGAATGTAAAATATGTGTATACATATACAAATTCATGTCTCCCACATATACGAGTACACCTATACTTACATATGAAGATGCTCTCGCATATGCAAACACATTAGCTTACCAGTACTATAGATAATTCCATTCTGAATATTCCAGCTCAAATAGGTAGCATTTCTTGCACATATGTTGATGTGTTTTTTTTTAGAACTTGATTTCCAGCGTCAAGTCTAAACCTTAAAGCTTCTTGAAAAATTAAAAGTGGCCTATACTAACATTGACGGGTTAATCTCAGGATTGAATTACTAAATGATTACCTGTCAGATAAAAAACCAGACATAATGGGAATTGTGGAGATGAAATTAAGAGGTCCAATGCTGGACACAGGTTATACAATTATTGGATTAAAAACAGAAATGAGAAACAGGGAGGAATCATGTTCTTGGCCAAGAAAAATTTGAATGTGACAAAGGTTACTGAGGGTAAAAACAATGTAGAAATGATCATGATAAAAGTCGAAACCTTAAAGCTTCTTGAAAAATTAAAAGTGGCCTATACTAACATTGACGGGTTAATCTCAGGATTGAATTACTAAATGATTACCTGTCAGATAAAAAACCAGACATAATGGGAATTGTGGAGATGAAATTAAGAGGTCCAATGCTGGACACAGGTTATACAATTATTGGATTAAAAACAGAAATGAGAAACAGGGAGGAATCATGTTCTTGGCCAAGAAAAATTTGAATGTGACAAAGGTTACTGAGGGTAAAAACAATGTAGAAATGATCATGATAAAAGTCGAAGACTGAGACAGGAAAAGTAGAAAGTTTGTTAGAAGGTACAAGGCATTCAATAAACGAGATACTAAAGGATGGAGGTAACCTGGTACTTCTGGGGGATTTTAACTGCAAAGAAATCTATTGGGAGATGACAGTGAAGGGCGGAGAGGACCTATGGGGAAATGTATTACTGGATATGACCATGGAACATGCAATGACACAATGGGTCAATGAAAATACCAAATACAGAAGTAATGAAGAACCACTGAGACTGGATTTAATATTTACAGCAGAACCTGAAATTGTAGATAAAATTGAATACAAAACATCATTTGATTTGGAAAGAGTGACTACATACTAATAGAGGCTGAACTAAAGGATGAAATATATATGGAGAGAAATGAAAGGTATAGAAAAGGAAGATTAATGTAAAACAAAACGGACTTTGGAAAACTTAAGAAATTCTTTCAAAATGCAAATTGGGAAAAATTTTACATTGAAGAGACAAAAGTGGAAGAGAAATGGGCAATCTTGATGGAAATCTATAATAAAGGAGTGAATAAGTACACACCAAGACAAAAACAAGAGAGGATGTACATTAAATGCTGGTTCAATAGAAGATGCAGCGAGGGAAAAGACAAAAGAGACAAAGCTTGGAAAAGATGGAGAAAAGATAAAAAAAACAAAAAAAAACCTGGAAAATGGCAAATATATATAAACTAAACTATAGAAATAAATATGTACAAGTGTGCAGAGAGGAAAAAAGAAACTATGAAAAAGACATCATAGAAAAATGCAAGGATCAACCCAAACTATTCTTATAGATATATGAATGAAAAACTTAAAAACAAACAAGAAATGGTGAAACTATGCCAAGGAAATATAGAATACACAGAAGATCTAGAAATGGCTGAAGTCATGAACAATCACTTCAAGTTGGTTTTCACTAGAGAAAAAGTACAGCATTGGGACAAAGGAAGTGAAGTGCGATCTCCCCCCATGAGGGAAATAATAATAACACAAAAAGAAATAATGGAGCAATTAACGAACCTTGATGCTAGGAAATAGCACAGCCCAGCCGGAATTGCAAATTGGATACTAAAAGAATGCAAGGAAGACCTAATGGTCAAAATATACAACATAATAAGATGCTCACTCAAAGAAGGAAAAATACTAAAGGACTGGAAAAATGCCAACACTGTACCAATATATAAAGGAGGGAACAAGGAAGAACCAACTAATTATAGACTGGTCTCACTAACAAGCACTGTAGCAAAATTTGTGAGATTATCAAGAATTGATGGGTAAAACACCTGGAAGAAAACAATATAATAAAACCAAGACAATTTGGATTCAGACAGGGAAGATTACGTACCACAAATTTATTCTGTTTTTACTTGAGACTAATAGATATAATACAAGAAAGGGATGGATGGGCTGATTGTGCTTTCCTAAACTTAAAGAAAGCCTTTGACAAAGTACCACACAAAAAATTATTTTAAAAATTGGAAAACAGGAGGGATACAAGGTAACTTGCTAAACTGGATGGAAGATTTCCCGAATGGTAGAATAATGAGAGTAGTACTTAGAGAAAAGTATTCAAGTTGGAAGCAGGTGATTAAGGGAGTCTCGCAAGGATCTGTATTGGCTCCAATAATGTTTGTTATTTATGTGAATGACATGACGATGTGGAATGTTACATGAGCTTTGCAGATGATGCTAAATTACTGAGAAAAGTGAAAACCGAAACGGACTTTGAATCACTATAGAGAGACCTGAACAAGGTTTGGAAATGGACTTCAACATTAAGAAATGTAGCATAATGAAGTTCGGAAAAAGTAAAAAAAGAATATCAGGACAATATACATTGGAACTAAAGAGGTAAAGAGAGTGGGATCTGAAAAAGACCTGGGAGTAATTATCTCAAATGACGTCCTTTGATAAACAAATAAACAAAATTGTCGGAGAATCCTACAACTTACTAAGATCAATAAAAGTGGTGTTTACCTATTTGGATGAAGAAATTAATAAGACCTAGACTGGAGTATGCTATGACATTATGGTAACCCAGTACCAAAAAGAATATAAAGAAAATTAAAAGAATACAGAGATCAGCAACCACAAAAATGGCTCCATCACTTTCAAATTTGTCATATGAAGAGAGACTGGCTAAATTGAAATTACTGACTCTGGAACAAAGAAGAGAGAGGCGACCTTCTGACCATCTACAGAATCATGAAAGGCACAGAAGTCCTTGATAGAGAGGACTTACTAAATTGGGACAAGAGAAACACAAGAGGACACGGAAAGAAACTCAAAAAGGATAGTTATAGAAAAGATCTGAAAAAAAAAATCCACACAGAGCGGTGGACACTTGGAACAGGCTGGATGAAACAATAGTGTGTGCAAAAACCATACACGAATTTAAGAGCAAACTAGACAAAGGTGGTACACCAAGAGTGTAGCTCCTCTTCCCGTATGATACAACTAGGTAAACTAGGTAAATACAGACACACAGACAGGTATGAAATGACATACATTCTTGCCCCAACACATATAACTGGGGGCTATTTTTATCTATAAATATATATCTATATTTAAGAATTGACATGTCTGTATGAATGATTATATAAATTCATATATCTAAAGAAAGTAAAAGAATATGGATTATAACTTACTTGTTTCCTCCTCATGAAGGATGGGTATATCACCTGAAATAGGAAAAAAAGAGGCAAGAAAAATGTAAGGTTGCACAGCATCATATAAAGGAACACCAAAATTATACAGTAAAGTATGAATGGTTTATATAACACACATAATGAAATATACATCTAAAATATATGAATGAAAAAAAAAAAAACAGAAAATATACCACATTATACCTATATCTACATTTACATCTCTTTCTCTGTAATGATATATATATATATATATATATATATATATATATATATATAAAGTATATGTAGGTTTATATGTGTACAATTAAATGTATATGTATGTATATATATATGCGAATAAATCACAAAAAGACGTGATTCACAAAATATATAATAAAACCACTTGGAAAATAAAATGAAAGGTGACCGAATGTTTTCGTCTTAAATAGATGAAAATGTTCGGTCACCTTTCATTTTATTTTCCAAGTGGTTTTATTACACATGTATATATATATGTATATGTATATGTATATATATGCACATGGATATGTATATAGATAAGTATATGTACATGTACATATAAAAGTATATGTATATGTAAATGTATATGGGTTTGTGTATATATATCAGTATGTATATCTATATGTATTTACCTTGTTGCATCTTACGGTAAGGGAAGCCATGCTTGTGGTGTCCTATCTCTGTATATGTGTGTATATATGAATATGAATATATATATGCATACATGCTTATTTATGTGCATAAGGATATGTATATGCATATATATATATATATATATATAGATATATATATATATATATATATATATATGTGTATGAGTGTGTGTGTGTGTGCGTGCAAGGTAACCACTAATGAAAATAAACAACCGGAGCAGAGTGCTTTCGTGTATTACATCTTCAGTGCAGAAATACATAGAGAGTACAAACAAGCATAATATATAGTGGGGAAAAGGGGACGTGGACACAAGGGATCCATGTGTAAACAGTAGGAGAAGGTAGTGACAAAATATCATATTGACAAAAGGTCATGGAATGTGGGACGTTCTCCATGTGTACAAGTTGAGGGCCAGGTGTCAGCTGCCTAATTCTTACAATTGGAACATGTTTATTTCTTTAGAAATATAGTTATCTATTTTATACAATCCTAGATCAAGATTGAAATTAATATTATTTGTGGATTCTATTGAGCTATTTTTATTTATGTCTCTTTCGACAATGTTATTGTTAAAAGTAATCATGCTAGCGTTTTCCCAATCGATAGGGTGGTTAGTGCTGAGATGTTTAAAAATAGCACTTGAATCATTTCCATCTTTTACACATTTTTTATGTTGCTTAATTCTATCAGATAGATCTTTTGCCATTTGACCAATGTAGAACTCATTACATATTTTGCAAGGAATTTTATAGACACACCCTTATTGTCAAGTTTTAGAATTACTGATAAGATATTGTTTAATTGTGTTGTTATTACTGAAGGCTACATTAATATTAAAATTTTTGAGTAAATTAGGAATGTTGGCTAAATTTTCTTGGTATGGTAACACTACTAGGTTATTATGGACAAAAGGTTTGACTGACTGAGGGATGTAAAAAGTTTTCCTTGCAAAATTGTAAGAGATGTCAATGAAATGTTTTGGATATTTCAATTTAATACCAATATTATAAACATTTCTATTTCCTCATCAATGTACTACTCAGGATTACAAACCAATAAAGTTCTTAGAAACATTGATGAGAAAACAGATCTTTTTACATTATCAGGATGGGAAGAAGAATAATGTATGTAGGAGCCAATACGGTCGGCTTTCTGTATACAGATTGACCTCTCATTAACGGACACTGCATTACCAGATATCAGATGCAATGGACAAAATTCGCTGGTCCAGTCCCACAGTCTAAATTTCGTGGGTAGGGTGAATGTGTCCGTTAGTTCGGCATTTGTCTGCTGAGTGGCTGATGGCGTGATGGCGTGCACTTTGTTTTGTATACTAGTTAACAAGATCCTGATCGGTGTGGACGTTTGGATGTTTATTAGCTGTGTTTGCAGTGTTTTTGCTGTGTTTTCGGTGTTTTTAGTGCTGTGCAATCACTATGCTACCCAAAGCTAAAGTAAATAAAAATTACAATAGTACTGTATTATTAGTATTAGTACATACTAATTGCATTATTAAAGGTATTTTGGTATTAATATGTATGTACGTATATTATGATTTTATAGAAGTTAAGAGGTGATCTCCCCCCCCCCCCCCAATAAACACACAGAAAAACCACTCCAAATCAACGGATGCCATTACCCCCCTTTTAGTCCGTTAATGAGAGGTCAATCTGTACACTAAATTTAAGGTTCCTCTCTGTATGATGAATGTTAACATCTAAGAAAGGTAGCATACTGAAGATCTAATACACAAAAGCACTCTACTCTGGTCATTTCTTTTCATTAGTGGTTACTAAAATGCAGAGCCCTCTGGAGGCGCTACACCAAAACTAAATGTAAACAGAGGCCTTGAGACAACTAGAGCGATGATTAGATTGTATAATGAAGACACTTTTTCTGGTTTTGGTAAGTATGAAAGAAGAAATTTGAGTCAAATCATGGACATGGAAAAAGAGATGAATTTTGATAGAAACTCATGGGAGAAAGAATTCATGGAATTAAGGAAAGAGATTGTGATTTTAAGGAAAGACTATTTTGAAGTAAATAGAGAGGTATGTGAACTAAAGAAGAAGAATTTTGAAATAAATAACGAGCTAAGTGAATTAAAAAAAGAACTAATTGAGTATAAATGTGAAAATGAGAAGATGAAAAACAATGATACTAACAAGCGTGAGAATTTAAAGAGGTAAATCACAAAATGCAGGCAATGTCTGAAAGAATTGAAGAAAACTTAGGTGAGGAAAATTTGCAGGTTAAGAAATGGAGTGAAAACAAAGATATAGCTTTTAAAGAAATAGTACAACATACGCAGGAAAATGCAAAGGACACAATTATTCAAGTAATCAAAGAAAAATCAAATTGGGTCAGAGATGCAGTGGATAGAAAAAAGTGTATTGTCGTATATGGATTAAAGGAAAAACATGGTTTGGTTAGGTACTTGAGAGGAAAAGAAGAAAAAAGAAATGGCAAAAACAGTTCTAAAAGTACAAGACAGTGACAAAGAAGGAGAAAAAGAAATAGAAGTATATAGAATAGGACAATATTCTAAAGAAAAAATTGACATCTAAAGATAAAACTAAGATCACAAATGGTAGAAGATATCTTGTAAAATCAGGTAAGTTAGCAAAGAGTGAACATTACAACAATACATGGATAAAAAGAGAAATGAATGTTGAGGAAAGAGAAAGAAAGAAGACACTAAGAGATGAAGCTTAAAAGAAAAAAAAATGTGATGAGAACAGAGACTGAAAGCAAGGTACATCAAGGTAAGCAAAACGAAAGGAACAGAAAACAAGATTGAGAAGGAAAAATATTAAAAGTGGCCTATACTAACATAGATGGATTAATCTTAGAATTGAGTGAATTAAATCATTACCTGTCAGAAGAAAAAACAGACATAATGGGAATTGTGGAGACAAAACTAAGGGGTCCACTAACACCAAATAGTGTTGGACATGGGTTATATAATTATTGGATTGAAAACAGAAATAAGAAACAGAGCAGAGGAATCATGTTTTTGGCCATGAAAAACTTAAATGTGACAAAGGTTACAGAGGGCAAATAAAAGTGTGGAAATGATCATGATAAAAGATATAGACAGCGATATGAAAAGTAGAACATTTGTGGTGATTTATGTGACCCCAAAGACTGACTCTTGGATAGAGGGTGAGTATTCAAAAAATGTTAGAAGATACAAAGCATTCATTAAATAAGATCCTGAAGGATGGAGGTAAGCTGGTACTTATGGGAGATTTTAACTGTAAGGAAATCTGTTGGGAAGAGATGACAGTGAAGGGTGGAGAGGATCTATTGGGGAAATATATAACTTGACATGACCATAGAACATATAATGACACAATGGGTAAAAGAAAAAGAAAATACCAGATAATGGACTTTGGAAAACTTAAGAAATTCTTTCAAAATACTAATTGGGAAAAATTCTACAATGAAGAGACAGAAGTGGAAGAGAAATGGATGATTTTGATGGAAATTTATAATGAAGGTGTAAATAAATACAAACCAAGACAGAAACAGGAAAAGGGATATATTATGTTCAAAAGATGCAGTGAGGCAAAAGATAGAAGAGCTACAGCTTGGAAAAGATGGAAAAAAAGATAAACCTGGAAAATGACAAATATATATCAACCATAGAAAAGAATATATATAAGTGCGCACAGAAGAAAAAGACATCATAGAAAAATGCAAAGATCAACCCAAACTATTCTATAGATATGTGAATGGTAAACTTAAAAATAAACAGGAAATGGTGAAACTATGTCATGGATATATAAAATATACAGAAAATTTAGAAATGGCTGAAGTCATGCACAACCACTTCAAGTCAGTTCTCACGAGAAAAAATACAGCAATAGGATAAAGGAATTGAAGTGCAATCACCCCACCATGAGGGAAATAACAATAACACAAAAAGAAATAATGGATCAACTAACAAACCTTGATATCAGGAAATCACATGGCCCTGACGAAATTGCAAATTGGATACTAAAAGTATGTAAGGAATAATTAATGGGCAAAATATATAACAATGAGTTGCTCACTCAAAGAAGGAAAAATACCAAAGGACTGGAAAAATGCCAATATTGTACCAATATGTCACAACTTTGGCATTTTGACATACTGCCTAGTACTTCCCATTTTCTTTCGTTTCTTTTCAGCCACTTCGGCTTTTACTTTTCCTTTGCTCTATGGCAGCATTGGAAGTCATAAGGTCTTCAGTAACTACTTCTTGGTAGTTTTGTTTCCCCTTCTCTCCAGCGACCGCTGTGAGAGTTTAGCGCTAATTGGTTAGTGTCTTATCAAGTCTAAGTATCTTCTATTTACTCAGGAATATCCCCATCCCCCTCTGTCTTCCAAGATGTCTTCGTAGACTCATGATCGAATTCATCACATGTGTTATATTGTTAAAATTGAAATGTCTCAACTTCTTAATTAGTTTAACTAATTCACCATATTACATTTTGTATCCTTGTACTTTGTGATTATGACTGATACACTTTACCTATGTATTACTATTTGATTTTGTTTCTTATTGCTTTGGTTGGAGGGTCCGCTTGACCACCTCGCGAGGGATTGTGGAAAGATGGGGCCTATTACAAATGTAGAAAACCAGAACATGTCACTTGACAACGTGAGGAAGGAAACGGGCAAGGGGCGGCTGCAGTGTGAGCTGCCACCCAATCAATGTAAAGGCATTCCCAAACTATATGCAGATTGTAGATGTCTGGGTGTGAGGAAGGTATGCAAGAACACTAGTAGATTCCAGCTGTTCAACCATGATTGTAACAGCCGACCTGTTTAAAGGATTCAGACAGGGAGACAGTTGATGGAAGGGCGACAAAGTGCAAAGGCAACCAGGAAGTTGAAATGATGGTGGAGGGCATTCCAATATGACTAACAGTGCTTGTTATTAGAACGGTCATAGAGGGAATTAGTGGTGGAGGGAATGGATGCAATTACACAGCTTGGAAAGTCATGTTTGTCGCCGGGCAAGTGAGGGTTTGAGTGATATGTGATTCGAGTACGGGATGGAGGGGGAGGAGCTGTCAGAGGCCAGAAGTAGACATAGGAATGACAATGAGGGCCATGGAGGACAGTGTCATCACAAAGCTTGACCTTGTACCAGTGAGGACGAAGACTTCCTGGCGAAATTTGATGGCCAGAAGTGGGAGGTAGAGTGTTACCTCAAAGGAGGCTTGCCTATATTGAAGAACAAAGTCGGCTACTATGAACATACTCTCAGAAAAGGGGTTAGGGATGACTTTGACATCAAAGTACAGCAGTGGATTGATGAGGGAATTTTGAGTCCTTGGGAGGAGGCAGTGGAGGATGGAATTTTGCCTCTGACAGCAATGGTGCAACCCACCGAGAACAAAGTACAACGGGTATTGGACCTCCAAGAGCTGAACCAGTTTATAAGGTGTCACACTGGTGGTGATTCTGTAGACATATGTAACGAGACTCTACACAAATGGCACCAAATGAGGGGTGCATCCACGATTGTAGATCTACAGGCGGCTTACCTGCAAATTCACATGGAGAAGAAGCTATGGAAATACCAACTAATAAAATATAAAGGTAAAACATATTGCTAGACCAAACTGGGATTTGGGCTGTGCTCAGCTCTGAGGATAATGATGAGGATCCTGAAGACAGTGCTGAAGACTGAAGTAATGAAGAAAGGCACAGATTCCTACCTCGATGACATATTAGAGGATCATACTATTGTACCGGCGTCGGATGTAGTGGAGCACTTAGCTCGGTCTGAATTGGTCTTGAAGGAGCCGGAACCGATGGAAGGAGGACCAGTGTTAGGACTGCGACCAGAGAGGGACAGGAGTGGAAACCTGATGTTCAGGGGAGGCAACAAGACCCCAGATGTAATGGACAAGATGAGCAGACAAGAGCTCATCTCACCGTGTGATAAATTGGTTGGTCACTACCCGATCACAGGTTGGCTTCGTGTGTCATGCAGTTATATTGAGAGGCAGTTAGGGTCAAAGGACAGGGGAGAGAAGGTTGTTGAGGGCACATTCATGATGATAAGTGACATCATACGATGGGTGAGATGCGAGGATTCAGTGAGAGGACAGTGGAATGCACCACAACAGAGCATGGGAGTAATGTGGTGTGGTGCTTGCAGCATAGCAACTGGTGTAGTCTTGGAGATAGGAGGTGTGGTGGTCAAAGATGGGGCGTGGGAGCGAAAAAAGGGTGACTACCATCACATTAACATATCAGAGTTGGATGCGGTTGTATAAGGAATTAATTTGGCGTTGAAGTGGGGGCTACGTAAAATTGGGACTCAGCCACAGTGGCAGGATGGATGAACTCAATGCTGATGGCTGAGAAGAGAATATGTACTAAAGGGGGAACAGAGGTCATTGTGAAACTGTGCCTTAGGATCCTGAGGGAGTTAATAGACGTGTTCAGGGTAAAGGTGAGCGTAACCCAAGTGCCATCTGGAGTGAACAAAACGGATGCACTCACCAGAGTAAAGAAAAGTTAGCTGAGAGTGCTGGAAGAGGAAGAGAAGGTTGTGTGTGCTGCAGGGTCCCTATGCATGAAAGAGTTGGATGAAACATCACCTGGGTGTTGATAGGTCATTGTTCTTAGCGAGGAAAGCTGACCTGAATATAACGAGGGAAGAAGTCTGGCGGTTAGTGAGAGCATGTGTCTGATGTCAATAGATCCCACTGCTAGACCGCATACAACAGGGGAACTCAACATAGAAAAGAACTGGAGGAGGTTGGTGGTCAACTAACCCACTATCGACAGGGCATGTGCTTATTGATGGTTGACTGGCCCAGGGCAATTCGCTATCTGGTGGAAGCTGAAGACGAAGACGGGAGAGGAAATTGTATGGATGATGAATGATATATTTCAGGAATGGGGTCTAGTGTATGAAGTTCTGATGGATAATAGCACTGTGTTTTGATTGGGAGCACTAAAAAAATGCTGGAGAAGTGGAGCATGAAATGTTTCTTTAGGGCTGCTTACCGGCCAAGTAGAAATGGAATAGTAGAACAAAACCATCACACTATTAAGTCCATCGCCGAAAGGGCATTAATACCGACCATGGTATAATATGTCTCCTAGGTCAGGCCAAGACAAAGACTCAGTTCCATAGGGAGCATTGTTTAAATATAATTGGCAACATCCCAGGGTAGCGCCAGTGCTTCAGTACAGGTGGGGGAGGAGGTATGGGTGAAGCCAAAGGATAGTAAGTGCACCTCACAGTGGACAAAGGGTATTGTAATGGAGGTAAATTCATGGAACAACATCTCTGTCGAGTGAGTGCCGTGACATATTCTGGATCTTCATCGTGTGGTGGATGGCGGAGAAAATGATGAAGAGAATTATGATGGGAAAAGCACCTTGACAACCGCAGCACAATAGACGTCCTCCGAGATGGCTGCAGGACAATGAAGTAGGAAGTGGAGGAGATGAAGAAGACGAAGAATAGTTTGATCTTGAGAGCGAGGGGGAGTGTGGTGTGAATGTGGTACAGATGGGGTGCAGAGTTGGCACCTCTGGCGTGGGGTCAAAAAGGTCACAGTGAGGCAGGAGTGCCATTGGTACATGACGGCATCTGGGCCCTCAATGTGTGTGTGTAGGTGAAACGAGGGGAAGCAAGTGGAACTGTACAAGGATTAGGTTTACTAATGGGCAATGGTGTTAGGTGAGCTATGATAGGAAGTGAAAGAAGTGTGGTGAGAATGGAGGAGGATTAAAGAGTGAAGAAAATGCAAGGAAATCAAGGCAGATCAAGAGAAAACAGTGACGAATTTGATTCAAATGTCGACACTAACACAGAGCCCTCTGGAGGTGCTATACCAGAACTAAATGTAATTAGAGGCTTTGAAACCCCAAGAGGGATTATCAGATTGTAGAACGATGACCCATTACCTGGCTTTGGTAAGTATGCTATTTATGTGAATTACATGGATGAAGATGTGGAACGTTACATGAGCTTCTTTGCAGATGATGCTAAATTGTTGAGGAAAGTGAAAGTGAATCACTATAGAGACCTAAACAAGGTTTGGAAATGGAGTCAGAAGTGGGGAGTAGACTTCAACATTAAGAAATGTAGCATAATGAATTAGGGAAAAAAAAAAAAAAAAAAAAGAATATCAGGACAATATACAATTGGAAAAAAGGAAGAGAAGAAAGTGGGATCTGAAAAAGGCCTGAGAGTAATTATCTCAAATGACTTGTCTCCTGATGAAAAAATAAACAAAATTGTTGGAGACTCCTAAACTTGCTATGATCAATATAAGTGGCTTTTACTTATTTAGATGAATAATTGGTTTAAAAAAATATTAGTCACACTAATATGGCCTAGACTGGAGTATGCTGCGACACTATGGTCACTCAGTACCAAAAAGAATATCAAGAAAATTGAAAGAATCTACAGAGCAACCACAAAAATGGCCCCAGCACTTTCAAACCTGTCATATGAGGAGAGACTGGCTAAACTGAAATTACCGACTTTGAAACAAAGAAGAGAGAGGCGACCTTCTGACAATCTGAAGAATCATGAAAGGCACAGAAGTCCTTGATAGAGAGGACTTATAAAATTGGGACAAGAGAAACACAAGAGGACATGAAAAAAAAGAATAGTTACAGAAGAGATCTGGAAAAAAAATACAGTTTTAACTGTACAAAACAATACTGTGTGCAAAAACCATTACACGAATTTAAGGGCAAACTAGACATTGGAAGATGCAAAGACAGGCCCCCATGAGCATTGCTCCCCTTCCCATAAGATACAACTAGGGAAATATATATATACATATGTATACACACACACACACACACACAACTAGGTAAATACAACTAGGTAAATACATATATATATATATATATATATATATATATAGTGAGACCTCTCATTAACAGACATTAGCTGTGTTCGCAGTGTTTTCGCTGTGTTTTCGGTGTTTTTGGTGCTGTTGTTTAGTGCATGCAATCACTATGCCACCCAAAAACCACTCCAAATCAACGGATTATTCACATCAATGGACACCGTTACCCCCTTTTTAGTCCGTTAATGAGAGGTAGTACTGTATATATATATATACATATATATATATATATATATATATATATATATATATATATATATATATATATATATATATATATATATATATATATATATATATAAATGTGTAAGAATTTGGAAGTCTGTGTAAATAATAATAGTATAACTGTATATATTGTCAATTTGTATGAGTGAATATTCATAATTGTGGTATAGATTTTTTTTCATTATGTGCATGTATCATGTATAAACACATATTGATTTATCTATTCATGTGAATTTCTTATCTTCTATAATTGAAATGAGTAGATGTATAATACTTAAGGCATATACGGATATGTAGGTACTAGAAAGGGATATTTTTATACAGTGAATGTTAGAGCTATTTACATTTTGTTTTGAGCCCCACAATATTTATACTATTTTAAGGAGAATTGCAAAATGATTTATTGCATTATGAAGAGCAAGTAATCAATTATTGGAGAAGGAATTTTCGATATGATAAAAAGAATACTTTCCAGTGGCGACCATTACTTTTTTCTGGTATGTGCAATCCCATCTTGTCAAACTAACTTGCCATCACTGTAATGTACTGTTTTTGCAATGAAGGGGACTAACTACATGAGAGGGCAGGAACTTACAGTGTTAAACATATAGAATTTATATGCTGGAAATGAAACAGTTTGTTAATGAAGGGAGATAAGTTTACTTATAGAAGGCTAGAGATTGGTCTTAAAGGAGCACAGAGGAAGGGGAGTTGTACTAGCTGCAAAAGATTATGGCGGCTTTTACCAGTAAAGATAGAATAATGGATGGTTCATTAAATCAATATGCAAGCAACTAATGGCTGCACTTTTGTTATAGACATGCGTGGACATCTGAAAGGCAGCAGAATGGTTTCTAATCATTAGGCAAGAAGTCATCAACAATAAAGAGATAGTAATGATGCTTTGGGAAGCAAAGGTTGAATTTCAAACTAGGTTTTCAGCATCAACGGGAGCCATAAGGCTTGTGGTGGCGCAAAGTGAAGGAGGCAAAGCCGAGGAAGGACATGTGCCACGAACCTGAAGACGACACCCAAAGCTCCTTAGGCCCAACAACCTCCAATACTCGGGGCGCGGCTTTCCGGGAGCCGGCGGGAACATTGAAACGTCCTGCCAGATGTCAAAGGAAGGCGGCGCAGGCAATCAAATTGGTGACTCTCTTTGCCGAAATCCTCTATGTTTCATATATAACATGTATATGAGGTTATTGGGGTGTCACGTAGTAAGGATCTAGATTGTTATACTTTTGGGCATTCATTTCGAGGCAGTCCTATGGTTTCATACAACCATTTGGAGGTTATGAGGGAGAAAAATATTTTTGGTCGACTTTAAAATTGCTGGGAAAAAGCGCAAATATGCTCCCCTTGAATTTCAAAGTCTTAAAGCACAAGGATTCTATGTGTGTTTTTAAGTGTGTAAGTGTAGTTATATGTGTATTTACCTAGTTGTATTTACCTAGATGTATTTTGCGGGAAGGGGAGCTATGCTCATGGTGTCCCGTCTTCATATCTCATTTTATCTAGCCTGTTTTTAAATTTGTGAATCGTTTTTGCACACACCACATTTTCATCTAACCTGTTCCAAATGTCTATTATCCTGTGGGGAAAGCTGTTCTTTTTCAGGTCTCTTCTATGATTGTCTTTTTCTATTTTCTTTCCAAGTCCTCTTGTATCTCTACTATCCCATTTTATTAGATCCTCTCTATCAATACTTATTTCCAGAATTCCAATCATCGCTATCAATCCTATATGTTTGTGTGTGTATTTACCTAGTTATATTTTATGGGAAGGAGAGCTATGCTCATGGTGTCCCGTCTTCATATCTTGTTTTATCTAGACTGTTTTTAAATTCGTGTATTGTTTTTGCACACACCACTTTCTCATCTAACTTGTTCCAAACATCTATTACCCTGTGGAGAAAGCTGTTCTTTTTGATTTTCTTTCTATGTCCTCTTGTATCTCTACTATCCCATTTTATTAGATCATCTCTATCAATAGTTTCTATGCCTTTCATGATTCTATAAATAGTTATCAATTCTCCTCTCTCTCTTCTTTGCTCTAATGTCTGTAGCTCAAGTTTTGCTAGTCTCTCTTCATATGATAGTTCTGAGAGTGTTGGTGCCAATTTTGTAATTCCTTCAAGTTTTGTTATACATTTTTTTGTACTTGGTGACCACGTCGTCGCTGCATACTCCAATCTTGATCTTATCAAAGTGACCAGTATTTTCTTCACCATTTCTTTGTCCAGGTATGTAAATGCCACTTTGATTGTTCTTATTAAATTATAAATTTCTCCAAAAATTTTGTTTATATGTTTCTCAGGGGACATATTATTCATAATAATGACTCCCAGTTCCTTCTCATTTTCTACTTTTTTAATTTCTTCTTCTCCCAATTGATATGATCTCACTATTCTTTTTTTGATTTTCCAAATTCCATTATACTACACTTATTAGTATTGAATTCCATCTCCCACTTCCTACTCCATTCCCATACTTTATTGAGATCACTCTGTAGTGACTCACTATCTACTACAGTGTTCACTTTTTTCAACACTTTTGCATCGTCCAGAAAGAAGCTGATATAACTTTCAATTCCTTCATCCATATCATTAATATAGATAGTAAACATTATTGGGGCCAGATCAGTTCCTTGTGGAACTCCACTAATCATTTCATCCCAATTAGAATGTTTGTCTCTTATCACCACTCTCATTTTTCTTTCATGCAAGAAGTCTTCCACTTCAACAGTTTACCCTGCATTCCTCCTGCATTTTCTAATTTCTTTAGCAATTTTTTATGTGGCACCTTATCAAAAGCTTTTTTCAGGTCTAGAAATGCACAATCTCTTTCTTGTATTACATCTATTAGCCTTGAATAGAAAGACATTAAGTTTGTGACGCATGATCGTCCTTGTCTAAATCCAAATTGCCTTGGATTTAGTACATTGTTTTTTTCAGATGCCTTACCCATCTAGTTTTAATGATTCTTTCACAAATTTTAGCTATTGTACTTGTAAGAGAGACCGGTCTATAGTTAATGGAATCTTCCTTGTTTCCCCCTTTATATATTGGTACTATATTTGCTCTTTTTCCAATCTTCTGGAACTTTTCCTTCTTTCAATGCACTGCTTATTAGACTATGTATTTTGTCTGTTAGTTCATTCCTGCAGTCTCTCAAAATCCAGTTTGCCATTTCATTTGGTCCATGCGATTATCTGACATCGAGATTACTCAAGTGATTCATTATTTCATTCCTTGTCACTTCTATCTCTTTCATAGGGGGAACTTTCTCCTCCCACTCGATATCTCTGGGTTGTATGTTCTCCCTCATAAACACCGATTTAAAATGCTTGTTCATAATTTCTGCCATTTTCTATTTCCTCTGTGTATTCAACTCCTTGCTGTAGTTTCTCTAATTCTTGTTTGTTTTTCAGTTTGTTTACAAATTTGTAAAATAGTTTTGGTTGATTGGTTGATCTTTACATTTTTCTATGACATCTTTTCATACTTTCTCTTTTCTGCTCTGCACACTTGTACATATTCATTTCTATAACTAGTATATATTTTTCATTTTTCAGGTCTTTTGTCTTTTTTCCATTTTATCCAAGCTTTATCCCTTTTGTCTTTTAACTCCTTACATCTTTTGTCGTACCAACACTTTACATATCCTTTTTCTTATTTTTGTCTTGGAACATACTTTTCCACTCCTTTATCAATTTTTGTCAAATCATTCCATTTCTCTTCTACTGCTGTTTCTTCTTTCTATATCCTTTCCCAGTCTGCTTTTTGAAAGAATTCTCTTATTTCATCAAAATTTGTTTTTCCATACATCCATATTCCCTTTCTATGTTGTTCATTTTTCCCATGTATCTTTCCTCATTTAGTTCCAGTTCAACCAATATGTGGTCACCTTTACTTATTGGTGTCTTATATTAAATCTTGTCCACTATTTCTGGTTCTGATGTGATTATTAGGTCCAGTCTCCATGGTTCTTCCTCATTTCTATACCTAGTATTCTCTTTTATCCATTGTGTTATTGTATGTCCTATAATCATATCAAGTAGTACATTTCCCCAAAGGTTGTCTCCACCCTTCACTGTCATCTCTTCCCAGCAGGTTTCTTTACAATTAAAGTCACCCATTATAACTATTCTTCCTCCATCTTCCATTACCTTATTTAATGTTATCCTTATGTCTTCTAACATATTTCTGTGTTCTCTCTCTTCCCACAAGGCCGTTTTAGGAGGCACATAATTTACTACAAACTTCTTGCTCTTCCCATCCCTGTCCTCCACTTCCATCATAATCACCTCTACTCTATTCTTTCCATATGTGACATTCCTCACATTTATATCCTTCTTAGTCAGGAACATAACTTCACTCCCTTGTTTTACCTCTGTTTCTAATCCAATAATTATATGCATCATGTCCTACACTGTTGGGTGGTAGTGGACTTTTCAAGTCTCTACAATTCCCATTATGTCCAATTCTTTTTCCTTCAAATAATCATTCAGTTCGTTCAAGCCTACTATTAAGCCATCTATATTTGTGTAAGACACTTTCAATTTTCTGCTACTTCCATTGTGCTTTCTGTTTCCTTTCTGTTTTCCTCTGCTATGAACCATTTCCTCACTTTCATATTCACTACTCTCCAATAGAATTTCTGTTTTTCTGACTCTGTTCTTTTCATGTTTTTTCCCTTAGCTTCTAGTCTTTTTGCTTTCTCATCCTCTCTTTCCTCTTTATTTATTTATCTTTTTATTCATACCTGTTTATATTGCTCACTGTCTGTTAGTTTCCCTGTTTTTGCTAACATATTCTCTACTGTCGTTTGTGACCTTAATTTAACCCCTTCCATACGGTGCCGCACACGTAGGCGTCATGAGGAGCAAGTGGATTCGCGACGCTGCCATATCGGCGTCTTGATTATATTTATTGTAGTCGCCCCAGTGTTTTTACATTCTCTCAAATGTGCCCTGAATCCCATTCTCTGTGGTTTTTCAAAATTCGCGGGTGAAAGAGAGAACGATCGATATAAGCGGTGACTATATTTTATGATGCGAGTATTATTATGACACGTTGTACGGCTGGCATTGGCTGCTGCCCGCGAGATTTAAGTTCCGTACTGAAGTGGTTAACCTTAATTGGTCTGATCTTATCTGTATTGTATTTCCCAAATCTATACATTTCTTCTATTTGTTTCCCTATTTCTGGTTCATCTTCTTGAACTACTTCTAATATCTTATTTACTTTTTCCTTTTCCTCCTTTATTCTTGTAGTCCTATTTAGATTATACTTCTCTTCATCTCTAATATAATTATACATTTCTTTTTATCCGCTAGGTTACTTACTATATTCTCCTTCTCCCTCATCACTTTAATAACTGTGTCTTTAGTTTGTTCTTTCATCTGCTGTTCCATTATACCTCTAAATTCAATTTTATTGTTCTCTTGTACTTTTTTCCAACTACTTACCATACCCCTTTTGCTATGGACTCTTTATTTTCTTTATTATTCCTCTTTAATTCCTCATTCTCTTCCTTTATTTCTCTTAACTGTCTTTTTAATTCTTCTATATCTTTAGTTAGATTTCGATTCTCTTTCTTTAGTTCTTCCAGTTTATCAACTCTTTTGGTAACTAGAGTTACTTGGTTAAACCTAATCTCCCATTCTTTGTTAATTTTTTTTTAGTTTCTCCTCTAGATTTACTAGTCGGGGGAGGTTGTCACCTCCTCCCTCATTAAATCCATAAAAGCAGTTATCTTCTCTTTCCATTGAGCTGTTATTATCTATATTTCTGCTCTTGACACCTATGCTTCCTTGTTGTTTCTTGTCGGTGTTTTCTGCTCACCGTTTGTTTACACCTCTCCTAAGATCCGGGGCCCGTTCATCCCCTTCCTCATTTCCTTCCATTTTCCTCAGTAATCCCTCTCCTTTTTCTTTACCTTCCCACTACACCATGAGCTTTCCCCCTTCCCTACTAATACAACAAGGTACTCCCTCGTCATTGAGATCCATGAAAGTTGCACTTCTTTTCTGGAGTTCCAATCTTCGCTGTGTATCAGATGTACATGTGCATGTGTGTGTGTGAGAGAGAGAGGGAGACAGAGAGAGAGAACACAACTGTGGACAGCCAACCTTTTAGCCATCTCAGTTGACTCTGTACTAATTTGTGCTTATTTTTGTTACATATCAATCTGTTGTTGCAGTACTTAGGATTCGTGTCATTTAGTTGGTTAGAGGATTGGTTCACTACAGTATTGTGTTCCAAGTCGAGTTCACTACCTTCACATCAAGCCTAGCATATCCCAAAGTTACCCATTTCCTGATATCAACATGAATGGGATAAAAAAAAAAAAAAAAAAAAAAAAAATATATATATATATATATATATATATATATATGGTTCTATGGTTGAGGATGTAAGGAAGAGAATCTATCATCATGCAAGATAGTCTTCGATGGTTTTGGTGTTTGTGTGAACCTCTTGGGTCACATCCGAAAGATGTTAAGGAAAGAAGTTATGGTGGTGGTGCAAAGCAGTCTAAGTTATGATGGAATGGGCATTTCTTGTGACAGCTATAACATCAAAGAGAGTCTCGTACTGTGGTCGAGGGAGATCCTTGGACGTAGGAGATCTGTGGTTGTTAAAGGCTGCAGTCAAAGAGACAGTATGAGGGTGCACCAGGAAGGTACCCTCCACATGACTACTACAGTATAAGCCAACTACATGATCAAGTCTTACATAGTAGATTTGGTTGCGGAACCAATGGTAAGTTCTTTCCAGACCTTAAACTCAATCATCTAGTGAGAGGCAGAGTCTTGTGTAAGACTATGCAGCGCAGTATCAGCAGCAGCAGTAGTGGTGGTGATTAACGACTCGCCCGTATGCTTACCTCGGTCTGGAGGGTTGATGGGCTGCGTGAAAGTGGGGCAAGGTTCGCCGTACTGGAGGTTCTGACACCTCACAGCTGGGCGCAGGGGAAAAGGAGCTCAGTCACTGTAAGTCTCCGGACAAATTGAGTCATCGACAGAGTCGCATCGCGGGTACTTGGACAACTAGTTTCATTGCCTCTACTTCCTTGTCATTTTCCTCTTTTGATTGCACCTCCTGCTCCTAATCTTTCCCTTCTTCCCCGTACAACTTATCTTCATGGGGGGGGGGTAATGACGAATAAGGATATTAGGTTTTCACTGAGGTCTGACATGGAAAACAAAAATTTTCACACCTCACTAATATAAAGCTAAATTGCATTGTATGAATGACAGCTAACAATTCTGCATGCAAAAACAGGTGAGAAGAGCCCATCATGAATCATCAAGGGATGTTTTGTTTGTAAATTAATCATTTCAGATGGAGCATACAATGTCTGAAGATATCATCAGACCGCCCAAGGGTGTTAAGAAGGAGAGTCCAAGTCCCGCGAAGCGTCAAGTCATGACATGAAGCAATATAATTAAGCAAAATTGATCATTGTCTCTTGTATGCATTGTTGCAAGTCAGTGTGGACAGTCTCATTTTACAGTATTCTGAGCTTAGGGACCTGTAATACAGACTAAGGTGGTTCAGAGATTGCTGTTGCCTCTACTATGAGTCATTTGTTTTGGATAGTAGCCTGAGTGACTAGTATTCCCGAACTCATTCTATTAACTTGATATTGATGTTGATTCTGGTGACTAAGATTATACAATAGTCTGTACACTCCATGGAATTGTTCAGGGTGCGGCATACATTGTGATTTACTGCTAGACACTGTCGAATCAACCTTAGTACATGCTTATCTCTCTCTTGTTTCTCATGCTATTTGATTTTTCTATTCACTATAAAGGAAGCTTTATAGTACGAATATAACTTTTTAGGATTATAATAAAGATTTTAATAAATTCTATGATACATGGCAGTGCTTTTTCCCCATGTTGCCACCCCAAGTTGTCACAGGTGAGACAGATGGGATGAGGTGGGTAATCATTATGATCTTAAAAAGTTATACTCACTGTACTAAACAGTTTCCTTTACTAGATATAGAATATAAATAAACAAATAAAACAGCACATAGATCGGAAATAAGAGAGAGAGAGGAATGTACTTAGATTGATTGGCATGATGTATGCCATATCCTTGGAGTGCACAGACTATAGTAGCATTGACTGGATGCACAACAAACACGCTTGATCATAGAAACGATGGGGAGAGGGTGGAGACTGTGTCTTGAGAGCAAATTATTCTCTTAGGCATGGGCTTACACATACACACACATAAATACATAAACACGCACACACGCATACACATGTGTGCACACATGCACAACTATGCACAAGCACACACGAGAGCTATGCCAAGGAAATATAGAATATAAACAAGATTTTGAAATGGCTGAAGTCATGAACAACCACTTCAAATAGGTTTTCATTAGAGAAAAAGTACAGCATTGGGACGAAGAAACTGAAATGCGATCACACACCCCCCCCCATGAAGAACAATAACATGAAAAGAAATAATGGATCAATTAATGAACCTTGATGTCAAGAAATCACACAGCCCAGACGGAATTGCAAATTGGATACCAAAAGAATGTAAACAAGAATTAATGGACAAAATATATAACATAATAATTTGCTCACTTTAAGAAGGAAAAATACCAAAGGACTGGAAAATTGCCAATATTATACCAATATATAAAGGAGGAAACAAAGAAGAACCAACAAATTACAGACTGGTCTCCCTTACAAGTACTTTAGCCAAAATTTGCGAAAAAATGATCATGACTAGAAGGATAAAACACCTGGAAGAAAACAATATAATAAACCCGAGATAATTTGGATTCAGACAGGGAAGATCATGTGCCACAAACTTAATTTGTTTCTACTCAAGACTAATAGATATAATACAAAAAAGGGATGGATGAGCTGATTGTGCTTTCCTAGACTTATAAAAAGCCTTTGACAAAGTAGCACACAAAAATTATTTAAAAAAATTGAAAACATAGTAGGAATATAAGGGAAATTACTAAACTGGATGGAGGGTTTCTTGCATGGTAGAAAAATGAGATGCTCAGAGAAAAGAGTTTAGCTTGGGAGGAGGTGATTAGAGGAGTTCCACAGGGATTGGTACTGGCTGTTCGCTATTTATATGAATGATATGCGGATGTGGATTGTTACATGAGCCTATTTGAGGATGATGCTAAATTGCTGAGAAAAGTGAATACTGAAACAGATTGTGAATCAATACAGAGACTTAAACATGGTTTGGAAATGGAGCCAAAAGTGGGATGTAGACTTCAACTTTAAGAAATGTAGCATAATGGAGTTCAGAAAAAGAAAAAAGAGAATATCAGGACAATATAAAATTGGAACAAAAGAAGTAAAGAAAGTGGGATCTGAAAAAAACAGGGAGTAATTATCTCAAATGACATGTCCCTGATAAACAGATAAAAATGCTGGAGAATCTTACAACTTACTAAGACCAATAAAGGTGGCTTTTACCTATTTAGATGAAGAAATAGTTAAGAAAAATATTAGTCACACTAATAAAGCCTAGACTAGAATATAAAGAAAATTTAATAAATCCAGAGAGCATCCATGAAAATGGCCCCAACACTTTCAAACTTGTCATGTGAGGAGAGACTGGCTAAACTGAAATTACTGACTTTGGAACAAAAAAAGAGAAAGATGCAACCTGCTGACCACTTACAGAATCATGAAAGGCACAGAAGTCCTTGATAGAGAGGACTTACTACATTGGGATAAGAGAAATAAAAGGGGACATTAAAAGAAACTCAAAAAGGATAGTTATAGTAGAGACCTGAAAAAAATAAACAGTTTTCCACACAGTGGTGGATAGCTAGAACAAAGTGGATGTGGATAAAACAATAGTGTGCAGAAAAACTATTCATGAATTTAAGATCAAACTATACACTGCAAGATACAAACATGGGACACCTCGAGCATAGCTCCCCTTCCCGTAAGATACAACTAGGTAAATACACATGCAAGATACACATACATATATGCACACACACATTCACACATGCACACAATAGACAAATGCATGAATATACATACACACACACAAAACACAAACATGTTCACACGTGTGTGCACACACATACACAATGGCTTTTAGAATTCACTGTAGACTATTTGGGAGGGGGGTTTCTGTTCATTATGATCTTGGCAGCAATCAATAGCTTAATGTCTCTGAATTTTTTAGATTTTAGTTGTAACTCTATGTTCAGTTATAACCTGCATTGACTTTACAACAGGTGCAAATTCGCAGCCTGTCAAGAACTTCTTCAATTATCAATTGAGGAGCTGCAGAAATTCAAAACTATTGACTACTTTATGTTCCCACCCGGTTGATATTTTACAATATTCATATTAATCAAGTTTTTTGAGTCATTAGACTAAGGCCAGGTCGCCCCAAACCTGCATGATCTTAAAAAATCTGGAGGCACTTTATATATTTTTCCTAATTATTTGTTTATCTATTTATTTATCAATTTGTTAATCCATTTACGTATTTATTTATTTGTTTGGTTTATTGTTTTTATTATCTGTTTATACATTTTGTACTTATCTACTTGCTTCTTCAGTTTTTACAAAAGTTGGTTACAAAAGAGGACAGGGGAGTCATATGAGACGTACAAAGAAAAGAGAAGTAAAGCAAAAGGTAAAGGAGGCAAAGAGGAGAGCAGATGTGAAATGGGGTAGGAGTATGACAGAAAATTTTGAAAGTAATAAAAAGATGTTTTGGAAAGAAATTAAGAGAGGAAGAGGAGGCGAATCAAGTAGGGAAGAAAAGGTAAAAGGTACAGATGGAGAGTTGATAATGGAAGAGATGGCAGTGAGGGGAAGATGGGCAGAATATTTTAGGGAGTTGCTGAATGTGAAGGAGGATAGGGAAGGAAAGATAGCTGCAGTGGGAAATGCGAAGAAAATGAGAGTGATGAGTGAGGAGAATGGAGGAGAAATAAGGAAGGATGAGGTGAAGGCAGCTGTAAAGATGATGAAAGCAGGTAAGGCACCTGGTCTGGATGGATGTCATGCAGAATGTCTGAAAAAGGGAGGTGCAGTGATGGTGGACTGGTTGGTGAGGTTATTTAATGTTTGCTGGAGAGAGGGTAGAGTACCGGAGGACTGGAGTAGTGCCTGTATAGTTCCTCTTTACAAGGGAAAAGGGGACAAGTGTGAATGTAGTAATTTCAGAGGGATTAGCCTGTTGAGTGTAGTAGGGAAGGCTTATGGGAGGATCTTAATTGAGAGGATTAGGAGAGGAACAGAGGGAGTAATTGGTGAGGAACAGTGTGGATTTAGGACGGGTAGAGGTTGTGTAGATCAGATCTTTGTGGTAAGACAGATATGTGAGAAAGCTATAGGAAAGGGGAAGGATGTTTTTTGGGCTTTCATGGATCTGGAAAAGGCTTATGATAGGGTAGACAGAAAGGCACTGTGGGAGGTTATGCAGATTTATGGGATAGGAGGAAAGCTTTTGGGAGCTGTCAAGAGTTTTTATGAGAGTAGTAGAGCATGTGTTAGGATTAGAAATGGAGAGAGTGAGTGGTTTGAAGTAAAGGTGGGACTTCGTCAAGGATGCGTTATGTCGCCCTGGCTGTTCAACTTATACATGGATGGGGTGGTGCGAGAGGTGAATGCTAGGGTAGTGAGTCAGGGATTGGAGATGGTTAAAGAAAATGGAGAAAAGTGGGAGGTGAGCCAGCTGTTGTTTGCGGACGACACTGCGCTTGTGGCAGGGTCAGAGGAGGGATTGAGGAAGCTGGTGGCAGAGTTTGGGAGAGTATGTGATAGAAGAAAGCTAAAGATAAATGTGGGTAAAAGTAAGGTGATGAGATGTACAAGGGGTGAAAGTGGCAGTAGACTGGAAGTGAACATTAAGGGAGAGCGACTGGAGTAAGTGGATAGTTTTAGATACTTGGGTGCAAGTGTAGCAGGAAAAGGTGGAGTGAAGGTGGAGGTAGAATGTAGATTGAGAGAAGCGAGTAAATGCCTTGGTGGTTTAAAGAGTGTAATGAGGAATAGACATTTGTGAATGGATGCGAAGAGGAGACTGTATGAAGGAGTGATTGTGCCAACAGCACTGTATGGGGCAGAAACGTGGAACATAAGAGAAGAAGAGAGAAGGAGTTTGAATGTGTTTGAGATGAGGTGTCTGAGAAGTATGGTGGGGGTTACTAGGCTAGATAGAGTGAGAAATGAGGAGGTGAGGAGGAGAACAGGGGTGAAAAAGGATTTGGGAGATAGGGTTGATGAAAGAATATTAGGATGGTTTGGACACATGGAAAGAATGAGTGAAGAAAGACTAGTAAAAGAGGTATGGAAGGCAGATGTGGAGGGAGTGAACATGAGGGGACGTCCTAGGATGAGGTGGATGGATGGGGTGAAGGGGGCTTTGGGGAAGAGGGGAATGTCTGTTGAGGAAGGAAGGGAGAGGACGGAAGACAGAGGTGAGTGGAGAATGGTTGTGTATGGATGATGTTGTGACTGCATGAGGAGGAATGGGCGGGGAAGTGGGGGGTGGGGTAGTATGTGTGAGTAAATTTTGACGCAGCCCGAAGGGATTTCTCCCCGTCCTCGCCTTATATGCAAAGGGGGACGGAGAGGGGGGGTCGCCGATTAAATGAAGCGGCCTCGCTGTGGATGTACTGTGTCTTGCGACACTGCTTCTGACCCAGGGCGGTGGGCAGGGTGCAGGGATGACCCGTCATCCAGGAGGTGCTCAGATGAGAGGAAGGGTGGGAGGGGTGTGGAGTGTATTTAGGGATGAAATGGGTGGGAGTGTGTTTTTGTGCCTTTCCCTTTTTGGCTACCTCCCTTGGAAGGGGGAAAAAGCCTTGGTATATGTATGTATGTATTCATATTTATTTATTTACTTATTTTTAAATATCTATTGATCAATCTAACTATTATGTATTTAATAATTTATCAATCTATATATTAAGGGACCAATAACGGCTACTTGCATGTGAGAAGATGGACAGCTAAACTGCCCATGTTCAAAACCCGTCAGTGTCAGCTCCTGAGGGGCTGACTAGTCTGCACACTAAGCCCAAGATCTCTCTTTTAACTTTATCTAAATCTCTTACACATTTTAACATATGGAAAGCTGACAACCAGAGACCACTGTCCTCTCCTCACGCTTTCAGCCAGTGATACATAAAGTCCCACAATGATACAACACAGACGGCAGCCAAAAGTTTCTTCCCAGAAAGTTCTTTGGAAGATTTCGAAGTCCGATGCCAGCCACTATAGGGCTGTGGGTTTTCCATTTAGTGAAACTTAATGGAGTAATTGAATTGATTGATTTTCATCTCTGTTTCTTTTATTGTTCTATTTTATATGATGCTGATCAAAAGAAGCATCATCTGTAAAGTCTATGGGAATGCACACATAATTCTTATGTGAATTTGCAGAGTTTTTCAAGAGATTTGTTCTTCTGGGCTTGAATGAAGGAATAAAGACATATAAATAGTCAAATGATTAAGTACAAAATAAATGAATTCATCAATGAACTAATTTACTGATTATCACATATGTCATTAAGAAAATTGATAATTTTTTGTAACCCTCTCTAACCATTACCAACCATGCACATGATGCACACACATGCGAGATGGTACTCATCTTTAGCAAGTTCCCTAATCTTACAGACATCATAAATTCCTGAATAATGATAATAATAATAATAATAAAACAGCTTGACTCAATAATGCAACATAAGACAAAACAAGTTG
Source organism: Oratosquilla oratoria (assembly GCF_046742065.1). Lineage (NCBI taxonomy): Eukaryota > Metazoa > Arthropoda > Malacostraca > Stomatopoda > Squillidae > Oratosquilla > Oratosquilla oratoria. The sequence continues at coordinate 58,949,073 of NC_134785.1, read as the reverse complement.
CTACTGCAGCATCACCAACACAAAATGCCTAATGTCAACAGACCTATTGAACCCTTTTTCATACCTACCCCAATTATGTTACCGTAAGTTCAATATATATATTCCATATCTAACCACTCCCACCAACCATGTAACCAACCCCCATACAACGGAACTAACACCCATACCCTTATTTTTCAACTAACACATCTCCCATAAGGTAACCCACAAAACCTTGCCTCTCGCCTTTATTAACGAACAGCTATGCCCATTGAAGATAGGACTGCTAAGGTCAGGGACCTGGCATAGGGCTGTTCAGGTCAAGGACCTGACCATAGGACTGCTGAGGTCAAGGCCTGAAATTAGACCATTTATATTAGTATAAGCCACTTTTAATTTTCTACTCTCCATCTCTTTGTTCCTTTCATTTCCCTTTCTTGAAGATACCATTTTCTCAGTCTCATGTCTAATACTCTCCGAAAGATTTTTTTTTCATATCTTTTTTTTATCCATACATCTTTATAGTGCTCAATATTACCCAACTTACCTGTTCTTGCTAATATCTCTTCCACTGCCCCTTGTGACCTTTTTTTCTATCTTTAGGGTTGATTTCCTTCTACATACTTTCCCATTCTATGTATTTCCTCTATTTCCTTTTCTAATTCTTGCTATTTATCTTGTACTCCTCTCAAAACATCTCTTGCTAATTCTTTCTCTTCTTTGTCTCTCATGTATCTAACTGGATTTTTTTTTAGACCAAATACTACTATACACTTTTTTTTGTCTATTGTATCTCTCACCAAATTTTCCTTTTATCTTGATGATTGTTTCCTTAGTTTTCTCCTGCATCTGTTGTAGAACAATTTCCTTAAAAGATACCTTATCTTTTTCATGATCTTTGTATCTTGCAGTGTCTAGTTTGCTCTTAAATTCATGTATGATTTTTGCACACATTATTGTTTCATCCAGTTTGTTCCACATGTCCACCAACCTGTATGGAAAACTGCTTTTCTTCAGTATCTCTTCTATAACTATCCTTTTTGAGTTTCTTTCTATGTCCTGTGTTTCTCTTGTCCCAATTTAGTAAGTCCTCTCTATCAAGTATTTCTGTGCCTTTCATGATTCTGCAGATGGTCAGTAGCTTGCCTCTCTCTCTTCTTTGTTCCAAAGTCAGTAACTTCAATTTAGCCAATCTCTCTTCATATGACAAGTTTGAAAGTGCTGGGTCTATTTTTGCAATTGCTCTCTGGATTCTTTAAATTTTCTTAATATTATTTTTGGTACTGGGTGACCATAATGTCGCAGCATATGTCTAAGGCTTATTAATGTGACCAATATTTTTTTAATAATTTCTTTGTCCAAATAGGTAAATGCCACTTTTATTGATCTTAACAAGTTAAAGGATTCTCCAACAATTTTGTTTATTTGTTTATCAGAGGACAAGCCGTTTGAGATAATTACTCCCAGTTCTTTTTCAGATCCCACTTTCTTTACCTCCTTAGTTCCAATTATATATTGTCCTGATATTCTTTTTTTACTTTTTCTGAACTCTATTATGCTACATTTCTTAAAGTTGAAGTCCACTTCCCACTTCTGACTCCATTTCCAAACCTTGTTCAGGTCTGTAATGATTTGCAGTCTGTTTTGATTTTCACTTTCCTCAACAATTTAGCATCATCTGCAAAGAAGCTCATGTAACATTCCACATCATCATCCATATCACACACACACACAAGACAAAACAATAGTGTGTACAAATACAATACAGGAACAAATCTAAGAGGAAATTAGCTATGGCGAGATACAGAGATGGGACACCACGAGCATAGCTCCCCTTCCCGTAAGATACTCGGTAAATACTAGGTAAACTAGGTAAATACACACACACACACAAAGATAACAGAAGGAAAAAATAATGTGGAATTATGATAAAAGTTGAAAACAGTGACATGAAAAGTGGAAAATTTGTAGTAATATATGTGCCCCCAAAAACACAGTCTTGGACAGAGAGTGATCACTCCAAAATGTTGGAGGACACAAGGAATGCATTAATTGAATTACTGAAAGGAGGAAACATAGTAATTACAGGTGACTTTCACTCAAAAGATATATGTCAAGAAGAAATGACAATGAAAGGTGGAGAGGACTTTTGGGGAAATATATTACTGGATATGACCATTGAATACACAATGACTCAATGGGTAAAAGAAAATACCAGATATAGAAACAATGAAGAACCGTCGAGACTAGATTTAATATTTATGTCAGAGCCTGAAATTGTAGATAAAATGGAATACAAGACACCAATTGGGAAGAGTGACCACATACTAATAGAGTTCAAACTAAAAGAAGAAATGAGAAACATAGAAAAGGAAGACTAATTTACAACAAAACGAATTTTGAGAAACTTAGAAAATTCTTTCAAAATTTAAATTGGGAAAACTTCTTAAATGAAGAAACAAAGATGGCAAAGAAATGGAACATATTAAAAGAAATTTATAATGCTACAAAGTCCTCTGTGAGGGGCACCATCCTAGCCTTCCAATAGGGGGAAGTTTGTGACGTTAAACCATATCATAATGAGGGAATAGACACAAACTAAAGCAGAAGCAAGAAAGGGTGTACATCACGTGCTGGTACAACAAAAAATGTATTGAGGCTAAAGATAGAAGAGACAAAGCTTGTTAAAGATGAAAAAAAGAAAAAAAAATGAATAGCAAATATATATAAAACTAAGAAATAAATATGTAAAAATATGCAAGAAAGAAAAGAGAAACTATGAAAAAGATATAATAAAAAATGCAAGGACCAACTTAACTATTCCACAGGTATGTGAATGGTAAACTAAAAGATATACAAAAATAGTAAAACTGCATCAAGGGAATAATGAATATAGAGATGATGTTAAGATGCATGGAAGGGAGTGGGTAGAGGATGGGGGTGAGGGAGTATTTTTGAATATTTTTTATGCAGCCTGAAGGGATTTCTCCCCATTTTCTCTTTTTCTGTATGTGGGGACAGAGAGGGGGTGTTCACTGACTAAATTAAACAGCCTTGCTGTGGATGTGCTGTGTCTTGCTATATTGCCTCTGACCCAGGGCAGTGAGCGAGATGCAGGGATGACCCATCATCCAGGAGGAGCCAAGATAAGAGAGAGGGAGGGGATTACTGGGAGTGGAGTATTGGGGGATGGAATGGGTGGGAGTGGATTTTGTACCTTTGTATTTTTGTTACCTCCCTTGTAAGGGGGAAAATGCTGTTGGTATATGTATGTATATGTATAGTATAGTCCCCACACAGAGTGAAGGATGTAAGCAAGATTGGGAGAATACAAAGGGTAGCATGGTACCATGCTGGTTCCCAGCCTGGCAGATAAACCATATGAGGAAAGACTAAAGGTACTTGATCTGCCAACTTTGAAAGATCGAAAAGAAAGAGGTCACACGATAGTGGTCAGGTCACTAAAGGGGATAGATTGCACTGATAGAAGAAATCTCCTGGTTAAAGATGGAAGTAAATTACGAAAGACCACATGTCGAAAGGATATAAAGAAATACAATTTTCCATATGGATGTATAAATATGTGGAATAGCTTAGAAGGTGATATAGCCCAAGCTCAAACAATACATGAGTTCAAATCTAAAAATTAAAGGTATATATTAAGATGGAACTACATGAATTTAAGTCTAGATGTTAGAAAATTAGAGAATAGGAGACAGGATCCAACAAGTGTTGCTCTTTTCCTGTATACTACAATTAGGTACCGTATTTTGCAGTGTATAAGTTGAGTTTTTAAGCCTAAAAAATCTTTCCAAATCTAGGGGTCGACTTATAGGGTAGGGCTAAAATGCAAACCTTTACCAACGAGTTGTAAACAAGAGGTACACGCATATTGCCACCCTTCGTAAATGACTTTTTTCCCTCAATCATCCATTTATTCCACTCTGAACAAATATTGTCTTTAAAGGGTTTATTTAAACAAACATCGAGAGGCTGAAGCACAGATGTTAATCCCCCTGGAATCACGGCAGCTGCAGTATTGCTTTGCTGCAGGTGTTTCTTGACGTTTTCTGTTAAGTGAGAACGAAACATGTCCCACACTAACAAGCTCTTTTCATTTCATAAACCAGCTGGACGGCTATTCCATACCTTGTTGATCCATAAATGGACCCCACCTACAATGGACCCACTTGAAGCTAGCGTCATATTTCATTCTTTTTGCCGGTGGAGCCATGGGGTTGAAATAATTCTAGCTAAAGTACGAGCTGAACAATGGAGAAGCTCCACCTTGGATATGTGTTGTCAGTCTGATGTCTGGGTAATATCTGGAGACTGTGTAGATGTCTACAAAAATATGAAGACCCATTGCAAAAGCAAAACCTCAACCATCATCGAACAGGTTGGTAGCGTGACGTCACAGATTGTTTACACTACTAATGCAAATGGCGGGTGTGCGGTACAGTCATACTGTGTTTTACAATAAAATGAGAATGCAATACGCAGCAGTACTATCTAAAAACTACTTGGAATGATCTTCTATCTATGGTATTACAGTAATATTTTATAGGAGGTAATGTTGACTTGACGAATTTTATGTTCATAAGTTATATCGATACAATATGTGGTAACTGCTGGTGCTTGCTATACAACACAATACAAAAATGTGTCATTATTATAGCTTTAGTTCATTTACCGGTAGACCTAGGTAAGTTTATTATAGCTTTATTTCATTTACCGGTAGACCTAGGTAAGTTTTGGGCCACTGGTAGCCCACCATATGTTTGGGGTCGACCTATATGGTATGTATAGGCCTAAGTCAGAATTTTGAGCTAAAAATCTTGAGGTCGACTTATATGCCAGGTCGACTTGTACATTGCACTTTAGGTAAATACACACACACACACACATAGCAAGAGGGAGTGGTAAACACTTACGGAAAGACATATACAGGGATCCTTCTCCGTTTGCTTGTAAAGAAACGAGTTGATGTTGTAAATCAAATATCTAATGTTGTGGTCATGAAATGCATATATATATTAGATACACCAAAATCAGTTCACCAGTATCATCTATTTGGTGAGACCTTTAGATATTGTGACCCTACAAAGATATGTAACTATTAACCTTATTCCAGTAATTTATATAACTTTATTAATTTCATGTTACTTTCGTTTATGCATTCATTTACAGTCATGGTAGCAATATATATGAATAAGGCAACTGATAAAGTTTCTAAATCCATAATATCAAAGCAGATCATAGAAACAGATATCCACAACAACAAAAAGAAATGCCTAACAGCCTTCTTAGCAAAACAGATTAATGGGACAGTGTAGCAATACCATTACCTGAGTTATCCAACCACTTTGCAAATGATCTCCCAAAGCTAACTCCAGGACATAACACCGAACCACTCACCTACACAGACAACCTCATGATGATATCCCAGCATAGCAACAACAAAACAAAAGCTAAGAATATGTGTGTGTGCATTAACTAGAACAATGGTTTACAAATAACAGAATGAAAGCTTCACCCTAGAAGTCATCAGTAACATTGTTTATGATAAAATTGAAAGGTCAAAACCTTCCATTAAAAAAGAACCTAAAAAATCTAGGCCTTAATTTTTATATTCATATGACCTTTAGCCCACATGTCAAATCTCTGACAGTAAAAATCAACATAATATAATCTATTGCAAGCATGGACTTTGGACTGCTGATGAATACTAATCACAGTCTACAAGTAGGTCACCATCCAGTGCTAAGACAATACCAACACAGAATAGACCTGGACAAAGAGGCAAACTGCCCCGAAAATAACTATCACACAGACGAAACTGAACATCTCATTTTAAATTGTCCTCCCTAGCAATAACTAGACAAATACTACAATGTTTCTTCCTTGAGTGTATCATGGGTCAATCTGGTGGCTGTTGCCAATTAACTGGAACCGTGGGTCTTTTATGAGACCTGGGGGAATGGATTAATTGGCTGGTTGCCTATTCATCTATTTACTTTCATTTATTTGTTTATCTATCCATTTATCTATCATTATTTTTTCCTTATTCTTTTATTTATATATTCATTTGTTCATCTATTTATCTTTATTTATTTATCTATTTATATCTATTCATCTATTTATTTATTAACTTATTCATTTATCTCTTTATTAAGATGTTCATATTTATTTATCCATTTATTCATTTACCTATATATCAATCTATATTTATTCATCTATCTATTTGTATATTTCTTCATTCATTCATTTTAGTTATTTGTTAATTTACATATTTATTTTGCAATTTATTTATCTATTCATCTATTCACTGATTTTATTTGTGCATTTGTTAATTTCCATATTTATCTATCTAATTATTTAGTTAGATTACTGGTTAGTTAATCTCTCTTTATATATGTATTTCAATCTTATAATTGTTTGCAGTGAAAGACAAGCTTCGGTTTAAAGGAGTTTTGAATTGAGCAACAATTAAAAGGAATGCCTCCTGTTTTGTTGGACAAAAATGTCCAACTTTTGTTGGTGAAAATGGTCAACTTTGACACTACTGTATATACCTTGCATTTATAGTAAACATTAGTAATGGAATTTATCAAAATCAATAAATGAGCATCTATTTTAAAATAGATATCCCTAATATAAATCCTTTAGAATAATTAGAATTCATATGTATACATATAGGCCAGCATGGAGCAGTGGATAAAGTTCCTGCCTCGGAAGGTCCAGGTTTGATTCCCGGTCAGTGCAAAAATACATTCATGACTTTCCAACCCCTCTCCACAACAAGCTAATTACACTGATTTCAGACTTCATTCACAACCACAGCCATTCCATCATACCAAAGAAACTTGACATGCATTTCTCATGTCCCGAGAGAGACCATACTGTTAACACCAAAACTACAAGATGTGTATGTATATACACATATGCACACACTTTCGAACTTCTGAGCTGTCAGCACCTCTCAACTAGAGGTCCAAAGGCTGCCAAATAAGATGAAAATTCTGAATAGTGCAAGGAAAACAAGAGGCCTGGTTTGTATTGAATGGGAGGGGGAGCACTTGTGGTTATCCAAAAAGATTTCTCTACAGTGTTAAATTGATCTAATGGGAGAAAATGCAAAAAATGATGATTTTGAGCTGAATGTTGACGCAAACGCAGAACCCTCTGGAAGCCTTGAGACACCAAGAGGGATAATTAGATTGTATAATGAAGAATTTTTTTCTGGTTTTGGTAAGTATAAAAGAAGAAATTTGAGTCAAATCTTAGACATGGAAAGGGAGATGTGCATTAATAGAAAATTGTGGGAGAAAGAATTCATAGAACTATGGAAAGAGATTGTGAATTTAATGAAAGAAAATAAATTCTAAACTAAATAATGAACTAAAGAGATTAAAAAAATATCTAATTGAGGTCAAATGTGAAAATGAAGATAAAAATCAATGATAAAACCAATAGTGAGAAAAAAAAAAACCAGATAATTTCTGAAAGAATTGAAGAAAACTTATGTGAGGAAAGTTTGCAGAAGATTAAAAAATGGAATGAAACAGAGAAAACAAAGAAATAGCTTTTAAAGAAATAGTACAACAACAGACTACAGGAAAATGCAAAGGACACAATTATTCAAGTAATCAGAGAAAAATCAAATTGGGTCAGAGATACAATGGATAAGAAAAAATGTACTGTACTATGGATTAAAGGAAAAACATGGTCTGGTGAGGTGGAGAGAAAAATCAGAAAAAGAAATAGCAATAACAATTCTAAAAGGAATACAAGATGATGACCAGGAAATAAAGGTATAGAAGTGTATAGAATGGGACAATATTCTAAAGAAAGAAATTGACCTCTAAAGATAAAACTAAGATCACAAATGGTAGAAAACATATTAGCAAAAAGCAAGCAAGTTAGCAAAGAGTGAACATTACAACAAGATATGGATGAAAAGAGAAGTGAATGTTGAGGAAATAGAAGATCCTAAGAGGTGAAACTAAGGAAAAGAAAAAAACAAAACAAAAACAAAGAGAATGGAGACTGAAAGCCAGGAGTATTGGAGGGTCTTAGACATGAGGCTGAGAAAATGGTACATCAAGGTAAGTGAAACAAAAGAAACAGAAAACAAGATGAAGAAGGGAAAAAAAAATAAAAGTGGCCTATACTAACATAGATGGATTAATCTCAGGATTGAATGAACTAAATGATTACCTGTCAAATGAAAAACCAGACATAATGGGAATTGTGGAGACAAAATTAAGGGGTCCACTACCACCTAATAGTGTTGGACATGGGTTATACAATTATTGGAACAGAAACAGAAATGAGAAACAGGGCAGAGGAATCATGTTCTTGGCCAAGAAAAACTTAAATGTGACAAAGGTTACAGAGAATAAAAACAGTGTGGAGATGAGCATGATAAAAGTTGAAGACAGTGACATGAAAAGTAGAAAGTTTATGGTGAATAATGTGCTGCCAAAAATGGGCTCTTGGAAAGAGGGCAAGCATTCAAAAATGTTAGATGATACAAGGCATTCATTAAATGAGATACTGAGACTCCACTAATCACCTCTTCCAAAGTTGAACTCTTTTCTCTGAGCACTACCCTCATTTTCTTTCCATTTAAGAAATCCTCCATCCAGTTCAGTAATTTACCTTGTATCTCTCCTATGGTTTCCATTTTTCTTAATAATTTTTTTCCAAAGCACCTTGGAATTGATTACTACATACATGCTCATGGTTTCTATTGAAAAATATTGCAGAATTCAACAGAATCTGAAGAAGAGGAGTTAGACGGTGGAGTTCATTCACCATCCATCCAGCCACGCATGTTTGAGCCCATAATACAATGTCAAACATAAAAAGATGATTAGATAATAAGTGAACATGCTGAAGCTGACCTTGACGATGATGATGAAAATGGGAAGACCGACCATAGTAGTGAAAAAATGGGGAGGAACAGGATCAGGAAGAGAAAAACCAGGGATACAAGGCAGAAAAAATAGGAAATACTGACTGGTATGTCTAGGGATAGGCTTACGAATAAATTGGTGCCGTAGCCAAAGGTCTAACCATAACTTTACTAACCCACCCACCCCACTCTCCTGGCCTGGTCAGAGGGGTGGGGTCTAGGTAATAGCCATAAGCCTATGCCTGGTGCCAGTCATGACAGTCTCATGTCATGTAGGCATAGGCCAACAACACAGGCCATAATTTAGAGGTGTTAAGAGAGTCATATTCAGTTCCATGGTCTATCATAGGATCAAGGCCTAGGTATGTGGCATGTCATTTGTGTAGGCTGTCATGCACATTTTGTGAATCTATACAGATGATGAATATTCATTGAATGTGCAGCACCAATAATGAATTCATTATTGGGCGCACAGATACTGAATCCATCAGATATGCACACATTATAAATCTAACCTGATATTCTTACAAATCTTCATGATGTGTGCATGTCACATAAATTTTTTATCAGTGCATTCAATTATGAATTTATTATTTGTGCTGCACATTTCATGAATATTCACAATCTGTGTAGATTCACAAAATGTGCATTACATAGGCTACTTAGGCTATTGGCTGGGGAGGAGGGGTTCTCATGTGTGCGGAATGTTCCTGAAGTTACTCTTCAGAATCAAGAACTAGACCATGACAGATGACAAAAAAATTTGGGTAGATTTTTGCTACCCTGGCAGTAACTGAGAAAAATCACGCTTTTTTATGTAGCCCTCATATATTAAAAAAAGATAACTTGCTGAAATTGGCATACAGTTTTGCATAAAAGAAAAACTAAAATAAATCTATAATTTTTAAATATTAAAATTATGAGGAAGACATTTATTGTAGCATAAATGGGTCAAATTGGACTATCAAATGATGTAACCAGCATAAATCCATGACTGAAAAGCTGAAAAAAAAAATCTTGTCTCTGTCATATGTCTTGTTGAATATTCTGTAGTGATAGAGGGAAAGACTTTTATACTTTATAAGGGAACTTTCTGGATGAATATTTTTCTATCTGTAATGTTAGGATACTATATATTACGAGGGATCCCAAAGCATCAGAAATTGGATGGGGGCAAATCAACAGGTGTTGGAAGCTTAGTCACAAAGATGTGGAAATCCAATTCATAGACAGTACTGGTTTTATTGGTACATTCCTTAACCATTTTTATACTCAGCAGGTACATGATCATAAGTTATTCAGTTTTCACACAGCTATTCAATAGATTCAAAGGCGAACAATTGCGTGTGAATAGCAATGTTTGGCTACTCGTATATTACACTTCCGAAGATTCCTGACAATAGCCGAAGCTGTTTTCGAGAGTTGAAAAATAGGGTTTTAGTTGCCTGAATTTATATTTAACATCAAAAATATTTTGTGGGAATGGTTGGCAATGCTTTACATTTACTCTAATTAGAGTTTTGAAAAAGTGTCTCCTGTTGTGCATTCTGAACTTTAAGATTAACAAGTCCTGAATTTTGACTTTACTCGTTCATGCATCTTGTGGGGCGACTGGCTCTTCAATTATTTTTTCTAGTTAATCCCCTCAGTTGACTTTATTTGTTTTAGAGGGACCAGTGGACTTTAAAGCGATCAAAAATAAAAACTTTATTGATTAAACTTATTGAAGCGAAGCGGTTACTAATTATTTTGTTCTGGCTGACATCAACAGATTCTATCACCTTAGAGGGAGTGAAATGATGAATTCACTGACCTCAAAGCTGATATCCTCTGTTGATGCACTCTTCTTTATGTTCACCTGTCATTTTTCTCAATTAAATTTCAGTTGTATTCAGTCTTGTACACTTGCAAACAGGGGTTGCTGGTATGCCTGGGTGAATATTTTCCTTTCCTTCTCATGTTGGGAATAAGTTGAATGGTTGGTACTTTTGTAAATATTCACCTTATTTCATGGACATTAAGCTGCTTAATTTTACTGAAATCTTAATTGTAGAAGACATATATATCTAACAGGTGTATCAGCAACTCCTGTGTCCATTTGAAAGCAGTTATTGATGTATAAAATGTCATGTGATGCCCTGTTTCCCCAATTATCTGCAATGCCTTAGTGCTAATATTAACAAGTGGTGTTAATGAGTAATATAGGCTGTCATCTGACAAAATCTATCATTTCTTTTAATGAATGACAGACATTTGTTTACATTATTTTAACACGAACTGGAAACCAGCATCATGGAGACTACTTTTACTCAGAAACACTCCTGCTTACCTCTTCGGTAGGTGTAGATTTCATTCTGACTTTGTGCCTGCACATCACCCGATTCTTGACCGGAAGGGCACCGAAGCTTGTCCAGAAGATCGAGCACAGAGCTATCCCAGTCAATGCTGATGTCGGCATGACGGTCTCGGTACTGTTGGGAGTTACAGGTTTTCAGTTTGGACATCATATGATGTACTACAGCCTACTTAGTAACACTGTCTACAATTGTGTGGAAATAAAAATTATGTTTTGTAAAAGTAAATGATACAAAAGAACAAAAAATAATGCTATGAATGCCATAAAATTTATATATGAAATAAATAAACTCTATTATAAAAATCTGTATGCAATATGTATGCAAATTTCTTTTCTAGAATTAAAGAATCATGTTCATATGACAATAAAAAGATAAAGATGTTATCACTGATTGAAAACTGGAGAATTAAGAATGACAATAGCATACAACTGTACAAATCAGAATTTTTCTTTTAATAAGTGTATTTATGTCAACAACCTGAGTATCAGGGGACAATAGGATTATAGCTTTACCAAGGTTTATAAACTAAAAGAACTTTACCAAAATGGTATAAAGCAATGATTAACAGGTTAGAGGAGACATTCTCAGAACAATAGGCTTTTGGTTGATCTTTTTTTAGGATTTTGTAATCTGATTTTGAGTCAGATTATTTCCCTTCTGTAATTTATAGGATCTGGCATCATTCCTTTTGCTTCCCATTTATATACAAATTGCCTTGGAGTGAATCCTATGCTCATCTCATCAGTAAATACTCTAATGTTTAGACACACTAATGCAATGTTGCATTAACCTCTTCAATATGAGTCAAATTCTCATGGGCAGCATTAGCTGCCTGATGTATGATGATGTATCACAATACTTGCATTACAAAATATAAAGTCACATTTGTATTACTCATTCTCTTTCACTCTGAATGTTAATAACCACAGAAAATATTATCGGGCCAGTTCACTGAATATAGGGGTCACTCAGCTACAACTACAAAATAAATATAATGAAGACACTAACACTGGCATGTGCATATACCCACTTGCTCCTCATAACGCCTACATAAGGATCATTGTATTGAAGAGATTAACTCTTTCAACACAGTGGTGGTCCTAATGTGGTGGCATCTATGTCATGAGACCACCACCCCAATCCTCAGATGGAAGGAACTGGGGGCCCAACCATCACAAGAAGCCCTTGCCACCCCTGTGGGTGGCAAAGACCCCTAGAAGTAGCTTTGGTTATCCAGGACAAGTACCACAACCCTTACCCAAAAATACACCTTCATGTTTTTTCATCACTAAGGGGTGATTCTCCTATTAGATGGAGAAGCAGAGGGCAACCCTGGACCCATAACAAATTATATTTGCCCAACATGCTCCAAACTCATCATCTTGATCCATCAGACAAAGGACCGAGTTCAATGCAATTTATGCAAAAATTGGGCCCACCTCACTTGCACAACACTTGCTGACATAAAACACTACACAGACACCTGGACCTGTTCCTCAGTCTCACCCATAACCTCACCCTCACCTCCCCATCCTCAACCTGCATCCTCACCCATGCCTCTCCCCTACCCCCATCCATTACCTCTCATCCTAATCCTCCCCAACCCATACCCCATCCCTGTACAGAAACTTATAACACAAACAGAATGCACAACATCAACTTATTACAACATTAATGGCATCAACACAAAAAATAAACTCAAACACTTCCTCATATAACACAATATACATATTGACATCATACAAGAACCAAAATTACAATACTCACAAAAAATACCCTCATTTCATAATTTCACCCTCATCAGAGAAGACTGGACTGATGGCAATGGTGGTGGACTCATCAACCTGATCCACCATTCCATCTGTTTTGTGGACACAAGTACATACATACATATACCAAAGGCTTTTTCCCCCTTACAAGGGTGGTAGCCAAAAAACAAAGGCATAAAAACCACTACCAGCTATTCCATCCCCACACACTCCACCCCCCTCCCTCCCTCTTTTCTTGGCTCTTCCTGGACGACAGGTCATCTCTGCATCTTACCCACTGCCTTGGGTCAGAAGCAGTGTCACAAGACACAGCACATCCACAGCAAGGCTGCTTCACCAAATTGGTGATCCCCCACTCTCCATCCCCTCCAAGCAGAAATGGAGATGGGGAGAAATCCCTTTGGGCTGCATCATCAATTTATTTTTCACACATACTCCCTCACCCCCATCCCCTACCCACTCCCCCTCACAGCACCATCCACACACAACCACTCTCCACCCACCCCCATCCTCTGTCCTCTCCCGTCCTTCCTCAACAGACACTCCCCTCTTTCCCAGAGTCCCACCCCCACCCTAAACCCCTCACCCTCCCCACTTCCAACTCTGACACAAACCCCACCACTCATACAAAAAATTTTGACTGCCCCCAAAAGCTCCCCTTACATCCCACATATCTACAACACCCCCAGAGCACTCCCTGTCCACCCAGTCATAAGCCCCCTCCAAATCCACAAAACCCCAAAAAAAATCCCCACCCCTTCCCAAAGCCCTCTTACACATCTGTCTCACCACAAAAATCCAATCCATGCAATCCCTACCTGTCCAAAACCCACACTGTTCCCCACCAACCACTTCCTCCACTTTTCTCCCAATCATTTCAACCAAGACCCTCCCACAAGCCCTCTAACCAAACTCAACAAACTGATCTCTCCAAAACCACTACACTCACACTTGTCACCCCCTCCCCTGCAAAGTGGAACCACACAGGTACCCCCCCAGTCCTCCAGCACTCTACCCCCCTCTAAACAAACAACCTCACCATCCAATCCACCATCACTGTACCTCCTTTTTAGACACTCTGCATGACACCCACCCATCCCAGACACCCTACCTGCTCCCATCACCCCAACAACCACCCCCACTTCATCTTTCCTCACCTCCCCTATGCCCAGCGCCCCATCCACCACTGTCACCTTCCCAGCACCTCTCACTGTAACCACCTCCCCCTCCCCATCCTCCCTCACATCCAGCAACCCCATCCCCCAAAATACCCTGCCCATCCTCTTCCCACTGCTCTCTCTACCATTATCATCTCTCCATCTGCACCTATCACCTTCTTTTCTTTATTTGATTCGCCTCCTCTTCCTCTCTCAATTTCCCTCCAAAACATCTTTATATTACTTTCAAAATTTTCTGTCATACTCTTACCTCACCCCACATCTGCTCTCCTCTTTGCCTTCTTTATCTTACTGCTTTACTTCTCCTTTCTTTGTAACTCTCATATGATTCTCTTGTCCCATTCTGCAACCAATCTGTGTAAGCTTGCTTTCTCTCTTCCACAAACTTCCTTGCTTCATCATCCCACCACTCCTTCAACCTCCTCCCCACTCCACACACCATCCCCTATCATACTTCTCAGGAATTTCATCTCAAACACATTTAAAATCTTCCTCTCTAATGTTCCATGCTTCTGCCCCCATACATTGCTGTCAGCACAATCACTCCTTCATAGAATCTCAGCTTAGCAACCATTCCCAAATGTCTATTTCCCATTACACTTTTTAATCCCCCAAGGTATTTACTTGCTTCTCTCAATCTACATTCTACTTCCACCTCCACTCATCCCTTTCCTGCCACATTCGACTGCAAAAATGCTGTAGTTTTCAATTCCACATATCTTACAGAAAATCTGCTCCCTGCTTTTATTCTATATATGTATATATGAATGTATATAGATATATATATATATATATATATATGTATATGCATATATTAATACATATGCTCATGTACACACACAAATTTGTGGAAGAGGCAATAAGGTGTAAGAAGACAAAAGATGCCAAAGAACATGTCAGACCTAGAAATATAGAACAGTACAGGAAATACAAGGCGTACCAGGAATGTTGTAATATTTGATTTCACATATCTTGAAAAGTTATATGTATGTTAAATGGAACAAGTAAGTGCCTCAGTAAGTAGGTCAGGTTGAGTGTGGTGGTGGATGGTGAGGTGAAGAGAGGTGTATTGACAGAAGAATGTTGCGAAGCATGATGGTATGTCCAGGCCAGTGTCGGTATATTTGGATATACTGTATATATTTGTTTGGATAATTATGACAGATTACTATGTATGGATGGATGGGGTAAAAGGGGCATTGGGAAAGAAGGTAATGTCTGTTGAGGAAGGATGGGAGAAGACAGAAGATAAGAGTGAATGGAGAATGGTTGTGTATGGATGATGCTGTGATGCATGAGGGGGAGTGGGTGGGGGATTGGGGTGAGGGAGTATGTATGAGAAATAAATTGATGCAGCATGAAGTGATTTCTCCTCATCTTCTTTTCTGCATGAGGGGACAGAGGGGGGGTCACCGATTTAATGAAGTGGCCTTGCTGTGGATGCGCTGTGTCTTGCAACACTGCTTCTGACCCAAAGCAGTGGGCAAGATGCAGGGATGACCATTCTTCCAGGAGGTGCCAAGATAAGAGGGAGGAAAGAGGGTGGAGAGGAGTGGCGTATGTTGGGGATGGGTTAGGTGGGAGTGGTTTTATGTCTTTGTTTTATGGGTACCTCCCTTGTAAGGGAGAAAAAGCCTTTGGTATATGCAGGACCCCGACATGGGTAAGTGCCGTCCCGGGACGAGTCGAAAAGTGCCGCCCCATACACACCACCACTAACAATACATTCACACTCATTCATCCACAAAACAACGTTTATACACACATCATTTATACACACAACTCATGATAAATAAATCATGCATTGAAAATACATTGGGGGGAATTTTCTTTACCTTCTTTTCACCAAAAGTGCCGCCCCTCCCCCACCCCACCCCCAAAAAAAAAAAAAACGTGCCGCCCCGGGGCATTGCCCCCACCCCCTCCCCTTGTCGGGGCCCTGGGTATTTGTATGGATAAGTATACCTGGATATATGTCATAAAGGATCAGAGCAGCTTAACAAAAGAAGAGTTCCCTCGCTGGCAATCGTTTCCTGCTATCTACGTCCCCTCTATTGCATGAAAATCCTGAAGTACAGGTAATTTCCGCAAATTTACTTTCTGCAAATATCTTCTTCCCATTGTCTCAAAACAAAAGTAATTTATGAAAATATCATCAGCCTGGCACAAAAATTTAGGAGATTACATCATGAAAGAAAATATTCTAAAGAGTGAGATGAATGTAAAGATTAGTGAAGAAGAATGGGAACAAATAAACGAAGAATCGAAGCAAGCAGAAGGTTGACACGCCCAAGACTCCAAGAGCAGAAAAGTTTGTTCAGAACTAATATAAATACAAGTGATATAAATGTATAAAGTAGTAAACTTCCAAGTGAATTTAGGAAGAGTATAGATAAGGCTTTAACCTTTGCAGTGTGTGCGAGTTACCTATTCTCAATGATGGCTTTTGATGGCAGGCGGAATAGAATACATGCGCCCACTTTTGCGGTTGCAAGATTAATCGAGAACGTTATTGCAAGGCAGAATATTTAGCTTACATCAATCAAATCAAATTGCTGAAGCCGACATTCACTCATCAAGTATTAAGATTGGAATGATACTATACGATGACTGAATGTTCTCGAGGAAAGCAGTGAAGTGAAGAAGACATGAATGAGACTACAAGATGGCAGGAGGGAAAGCGAAGGAAGACGGTCACATCCTGCCTGAGCCGTTTGTCGCTCTGATGATATTAACAGTCCCCCTTACACTGAACTCTCTCTCCACTCCACACGCTCACTACCTTCATTTCGTCCTTCTCTTCCTCCACTATTTATTTCCTTTACGTTTACTCCACCTTCACGCGTTTCACTGGTAACTTATCTTTGGCTCACCCTCCCTTTCTCGAAAGATCAATTCTAGTTTCTGCTTCCACGTGTTGCCACCCAGTGTCTTTCATCAATCAGCAGTTTATGTGCTCTGGAGACCACGTCTCTCTCTTAAGACCGCAATTATACTCGTACCTTTTCATTTTTCCTTCACTGCCCAATGCACGTCGCTTTTAAATTATGTGGTGACACTCATCAACTATAATTTTCGTCATAAAGATTCTTTCCTTGCATTCCTCTCTTGCCCTCATGATCCGTTTAGGCACTGCTTTTCATATCCTTGCGATTAACACTTCTTTCCTCGCCTTGATCCCGCTATGTTAATCTTGCATTCATTCTTGTGCTAACGTTTGATAGATTGTCCTAATTCTGCTGTCCCTCACCCACTCCAACTCTGCCTACTTTCCTGCACAATA
Source organism: Oratosquilla oratoria (assembly GCF_046742065.1). Classification (NCBI taxonomy): domain Eukaryota; kingdom Metazoa; phylum Arthropoda; class Malacostraca; order Stomatopoda; family Squillidae; genus Oratosquilla; species Oratosquilla oratoria. Next base: position 58,931,587 of record NC_134785.1, on the reverse strand, counting down.
TCTTTCTTTTATTCAAGTTCATTTCAAATTAAGTCAAGATGCATGAAATATAAATGATGCAATATTTTCATACTCGAGTACAAACATCAAGATAAAAAGAAGTGAGGATCAGTTGTACATTTGACATGTTTTTAGAATCATAACGAAATATTGTTAGTTGTCAACATGAAAAGGACAAAGGTATACATGCTAAATAAAATTACCTGTCGTGTGCCATAATAAAATTCTGAAACAGGACAGTGTATTTTGCAGATTTAATTTATTCTTTGAATCTGACAGTTTACATTTAGTTTTGGTTAATTTCAGTTGGTGGGGGTAATAATAATGACCCATTGCATGTATATCCCGACCTCGGATAAATCCCGATTCTAAGCAGCGAAAACGTTTCCTCGCCCTAAGTATAGTGACGCTTTGATTAGTGTCATGATGTTTAATTCAACAGAGGGTAAAAAAACAGGTTCCTAATTGATTGAGACCCATTTTTATTTCAACTTCATTTCAAAGATTAATCAAATTGTCTTGCATTAGCCAAAACAAGAGTGGTGATCTGAGCTACATATAACTTAATTAAAAATGGGTATGTTTTCTTACACTATTTTCTGTTTTGTTTTCAGACTATGGTGACGCTTTTGGTAGAATAAATCCAAGAGAGTTGTTTGAATTCTACCTCAACAAATATGATTTGACAAAAATGCGACTGCCTTTCTCTTTCTATGTATGTGCTGCTAATGGATATAAATGTATGCATCCATAAGGCAGGGTTCACACAGGCTTTTTATGGTCAGTAGCCACCACAAAAAATTAATAAATGAATAAAATGAAAAATAAATAAATAAAACAAAATAAGTAAAAATAAATAAATGAGTAAATGAAAATAAACAAATAGAATAAGTAAATAAATAAAAATAAACAAATAATAATAATGATAATAATAATGATACTGATAATGATAATAATAATCATCATCATCATCATCATTATCATCATCATCATCATCGTCATCGTCATCGTCATCATCGTTATTGTTATAATAATAATAATAATAATAATAATAATAATAATAATAATAATAATAATAATAATAATAATAATATTAATAATAATAATGATATAATAATAATAATAATAATAATAATAATAATAATAATAATAATAATAATAATAATAATAATAATAATAAAGAAAAAATAATAATATAAAATAACACGTCTCTATGGCTCCATTTACACGAGCAACTTTTTTTGAGGCAGCAACAAAAAGTTACGACTTATCACTTATGGCGGGCGGAGCCATTTCTCCGACCTCGCCATCGTGGCCGGCCACAATAACTCTCGATACATACATACACCAAATGCTTTTTCTCCCTTACAAGGGAGGTAGCCAAAAAACAAAGGCATAAAAACCACTCCCACCCATTCCATCCCTAACGTACTCCACTCCCTTCCACCCTCTTCCCTCCTTATCTTGGCTCCTCCTAGATGATGGGTCAGAAGTAACTACCAATAGAAACCAATATTTCAAATGGCAGCATACACAAAAGACACTATCGGTTGCCACCGCTGCTTTCGCGCTGTCTTGACCTGTATGCATATACAAATATATATATATATATATATATATATATATATATATATATATATATATATATATATATATATATATATGTTGATGAAGGTGGAAAAAGAAGTCACGGGTCTAGTTCCGAGTTACTGAGTTTATTCCTGACCGGTTTCGCTCTATGCTTCTTCAGAGGAATGTGACTCTGGAGTGAAGCTGGCGGTATACATAGTCTGAGTAAGACCGCGTTCCCTCCTTGGAGGTGGGTTACGTTTGGTTGTACAATGGTTTTTAATACAATAGTGATAAAAATACAATAAATTGTTGTGATGTTATTACAAAACAGCTCCGGTGTGTGTGGAATGTTGATCGAGGGTGTAACATTGTAAGTGAAGTGAGTGTAGAAATGTGTGAATCCTAAAGTGTCATATGATAACTTATAGTATTAAATAATATAATAATATAAGGATAAATATCCAGATAAAATGAATGAAATAAAATGAAAATACAAATACAAATATAAATATAAATAAATAAAAATAAAAATAATAAATATAAATAAAAATATATGCTTATTTAAAGTGACATGACATCTCATCGCATATCATTGTGTGACAGAATGT
>NC_134785.1:58901907-58921907 GCF_046742065.1 Oratosquilla oratoria | reverse complement strand
AGAATTCGAGTCTCCACCCTATACAGTGCCGTAGACACAATTACGTTCTTATATATTCTTCTCTTTGCATTCATCCTTTGATATTTATCCTTCATGACATTTTTCATTCCTCCAAGATATTTATTTGTTTCCCTCACAATGAATTTGATCTCAATTCATATTCCTTCATTCCTTGCTATATATGACCCTAAATACTCAAAACTATACGACTGCTCTCTCCTTAAAGACTTACCTTCAACTCACTGCCAACCTCACCCCTTGTACATCTTATCACATTATTTTATCCACATTTACCTTATAAATTATATTTTCACATTACTTCCCGAACTCAGTCACTACTATTTTACCCCCTCCTCTGACCAAACTACAATCACAGTGTCATAAGCAAACAATTGGCTCATCTCCTAAATCCCTCCACTCATTCTAACCATCTCCGGTCACCCTAGCACTTACCTCCCGTACCACCTCATTCATGTATACAGTACACTGAACCCCTCCCTAACCTCCACATGTAGAAATTCTCTGAAATAATCTATTCATCTTCCCCTTACTATCTTTATTTTCATTAAATCTGTTCATCTGCACCCTATACCTTTTCCTATCTACTGAACTCATTCCCCCAATCTCTTTACTTCCTTCTAAAACATCTTCTCATTCTATTTAAAATTCTGTCATATTCCTAATTTTACATTTCCTTCCTATTTTCCCCTTTTACCTTGCGTTTTGCTTCTCCTCTCTTTTTGCACCTCTCATATGCTTCCCTGGTTTCACCTTGCAACCAGTCTTCACGCGTTTGCATCTTATCTTCCATCACCACCTTCATCTCTTCATCCCACTATTTGTCACTTCTCCTTTTGTCCCCTCCCACCCCCCTCGTCCCACATATCATCTTTGCACACACGACCATTTCTTCTTTCAAGCGTACAAATTTTCTCCTATTTCTGATCCCTTCTATCCCTCACCACTTCCCACAATTTTCTCAACTTCTCTTGGTCTTCTTTCTTTTTGTCCTTCTCATTCATTTCTTTACCTTAGCACTTCCATCCCTCCCTCTTTTTTCCCCTTCTTTAAAATGTTTCCCTTCTCAGTATCCTTCCTACCAAAAGAAAATATTATCTGACGCTTCCCCACTCCCGCCCGTAAGAATGTGAACCACCAGAATTCTTCCAATCTTCTCTTTGTGTACCACTACATAATTCATTATCACCCTATCAGGATGCTTCGATCGACCATGGATTCTTTCAGGTCGGAACACTTTCCTCAGTTAAGGAAAATTCTTGTTCTTAAATAGAATAAACTTATTGAAATATGCATGGTACTTATGGAATGATGTAGATGTCTAGGAATAAGCAGTTGAATGTAGAACGTTTGCAAAAAAGAAAACTTACTTCTTCCATTGGGACGGTCGAGGACGAAGGCGAGTCGGTTGTGGCGCCCTGGGAAGGTTATGGAGAGGAGTACCTGCTCCCCTGAGTGGGAGAGGCGTCGTGGTGGCGCCACTCTCCGGAAGGAAAAGAAGATGGTGTCGCTGTTCACTCCAGTCTTGAAGGAATCAGACAGAGCTGCCGGGAGTAGAAAAGAAAAACATAGTCAGTCAATAGTTGTCATTAAGCCTGCGGAATCCAACATATATCTTACTGTTTATATACGATTACTTTTTCTACTTGTTTTAATCTCGTGATTTTTACCTCCTGCTACCTTTGCGTTAATTTTTGTCTGAACAACTGTTTGCCACACTTCTTACTTTGCCCAGTTATCTAATATATGCATATACATATTGTGAGGTAGTTGTTCTCCATCCCACAAGAGGTCCTATGGGTACACGCTTGCGCCCACCCGGCTGCGTCGGGTCGACCAAAACTTCCTTGAGGTCCGCGGGTGGGACAAAGCTTCTTTGAGGAAACGCACGTGCAGTACTCGGCTCCATCTACCAGGTCACCAGCGTAAGAACGGACCCTGTCAGCTTTCACGATGACCTTTGTGACTCAGCAGCTTGAGAACATTTTACTTCTGGCTTCCCAGATCTCGACTTTGCCCCAGAGTCAATTAAGGGCACAGGTCATGACTTGACCTGGGTATATAAGCTGGACAGAATCTCCGAAAATTCAGATTGCCACGGAGCATCACGTCGCAAGCCTAGCTCGCTGCCTCTGTCGTAGTCTCTTCCTCCCTCCTCCCCCGCAAACAGACCGCCTTGGGACACGACTTGCAAAGCACAGTGGTCACCTCCCTTGCCGTCTCCCCCACCCCTCTTCTCGCAATTAGAGTGAGCCATATTACCATTGACACCCACCTTTCATTCTAAATAAATTATTTTCCCATCAGAGTTTGCCTTCCAGCCAGTCCTGACACACACACACACACACACACACACACACACACACACACACACACACACACACACACACACACACACACACACACACACACACACACACACACACACACACACACACACACACACACACACACACACACACACACACACACACACACACACACACACACAAATGTCTAGTGGTGTTTTTGTCCATGTACGAGACATAAACCATAGCAATGACTGGGGCAATGTTAACAATTTGTTGTTTGTAATTCTTTTTTAAAAAGGAACATCCAGTGTTATAAAGAGCAATTTTGATAATAACATCTACTTGAGTTTAGGTTTATTCAAACTAGATCATTTCATCATTAGTAGGACAATAAAACAGTACCATGAGTCCTAACTGTGCCAAATGTCCCTGTGGACTTTTCGGCTACATGGTTGTCTTTTTCTTTTGTCATTGCTGTCTTATTGCTTTATTATTATTATAATTTCCATGTGTATATGTATGTGTGTGTATGTAATTAGTTTGAAGGTTCTATGTGGCTGTAACCTTCCCATTTTTTTTTTTTTTATTTCTATATGAATATTGTGTTCTATTTCTCTTGTACTCTGAGGATGTCGTAACAGACGAAAACGTTTGGTATTCCGAACTTTAATTTCCCTGTGGCTTCTGCTTGATGTATGTATACATATATATATATATATATATATATATATATATATATATATATATATATATATATATATATACATATTCGTGAAGAGCTGGAGTTCTGGAACCACTGTATAAACGAAGAAAGTAAACGCTGGACCCGTCGAAATAAGTTTATTCCTACGTTTCGAACCCTGTCCGAGGTTCGTCTTCAGGGATATACCGAGATAACAAAGGGGATTACTATAGAGGGGGATGTGTACCACCCTGGGAAAGTTCCCCCAAGCGACCGTTACTCTCCAGACCGTATATTCATCACCAGGTAGGACACCAGTTCACAAAATACCCTTGCCAATAAAACATAGATACACATACACACATATTACATAATTCGTAAAATTAAATATAGAGGAATAAATACAAAAACAGAAGAGAGAAAATAGTCCAACAAAAACATAGAAAGGAGTAGCAGCGTATAATGTCAATAAATAAATCGAGGAGACAAAATCCCCCAGCTAGTGTATTGTAGCCCATTGTCAGGCTAGAAAATAAAAATACGGGACGTGGTTCGGAGACAAACAAAAAGACAATTGTCAAGACCAGAAATGATACCATCACGAGTTGGGGTCGGGGAAATGTCAAAGTGCTGCACCACCTGGACGAGGGACAACACTTCACTGCCGGACCGGGTGCCTTCTGTCCAGCCTGTCCCTAATGCTCTCGTATATGGGGTTCAAGTTGACGCATCTATTAACGCTAGCCTGGTTCCTTTGTTATATCTGTATATACCTGAAGACGAACACCCGATAGGGTTCGAAACGTAGGAATAAACTTATTTTGACGAGTCCAGCGTTTATTTTCTTCGTCTATACAATACCTACACACACACACACACACACACACACACACACACACACACACACACACACACACACACACACACACACACACACACACACACACACACACACACACACACACACACACACACACACACACACACAGTTAGTCAAGGAGTTGTGACCTTGCTGTCCCGGTGTGTGGTGTGTCTCAGACCGGTGGGTCTCAGACCGACCCAGAGATCGGCAAATAATGAGCTCTGATCTCACTGCCCTAGGGTGGTGTCTGGCTGTCTCGACAGAGACTGCAGCAGATCCGAGGTGAATATACACACACACACACACATACACACACACACACACACATGTATGTATGTATATATATATATATATATATATATATATATATATATGCATGTATGTATGTATGTATTTTGCTATAAATCACAAAGGCAATCGGAAAGAGACATTCCCAAGCGCTTTTGTGTTTTTCACATCTTCAGGGGAATACAGATGAAATTGGTAATGCAATAAGGTTTATAAGACAAGAGACTAAACACTAGTAAAAAAACTAGCAGTGCACAAAAAGTCACAAGTGAAAAATAATAAATCTTAGAGAACAACACAAATCACCAAATTACACATGTAAGGTGATTACAAATTTTGTTGGTGAATTTAACTAATTCATAAATGCCACAACTGAAATTAAGATTAGAACCTTCAGAATTGTTAATAATACTACTTTCTATAATGTTTCTATTGACAAATGAATTACATGAAAATATAGAGGAAGCATTGGTCCAATTAATACAATGATTGAAATATTTTATGTGAACAAATGGAGCATTTATAAATTAGATAAATTCATCAACAAAATTTGTAATCAGGTTTTAAATATATATATATATATATATATATATATAAATATATATATATATATATATATATATATATATATATATATATATATATACACAGAAAGTATCATCTCAAAGAAAAATACTGATGACTTAAATTTTACTATCCCACCTTTCCGCCATCCTCCAGTCTCCCATTTCCTATGACCCATCTCCTCGTTTTGATATTTTCTCCAAAAATAGAGGCGCTAGTTACTGGCGACCAAATGCAAACATTTCATCCTCCCACTGTCTGTACTCTACATATTTTGCTATCGCAACGGCCTTATATAGTGGATGGGCGTTGTCTACAGCCGCCGTGTTCGTTCATCCTGATTCATGATCTACAATGCGTGATGAGTCACACCCCAGCTCGTAGAAAACGGTAAACAAAGTAACGATTAGGATTTTTGAAAGTTTCTTGGTTACCGCTCTTACATCATTTATGCAAAAAATAACGTGTTTTAACGCATAAATCGTTCACGTGCGAGCGTGCACTCACGCTAATGGAAGGATAGAGATGTAATCTCATGAGAATAGATAATATTTTGTGTAATAAAGAAAACACAACTAGGCAAACACACACACACACACACACACACACACACACACACACACACACACACACACACACACACACACACACGCTGCTGAAAGTAAGCAAAAAAAAAAAAAAGCGTCGTGGGAGTCTAAACGTGTGGATACATAGGAATCTTCACAAGGAGCCTCAGTGTGTAAAGAGGGAGAGGCGATAAATAAATAACAGAAGCAGAAATCTAAAAATGAAATGGGAAAACCTAGGACATGTGAGTAACGCTAGGATAACAATATAAATGACTGATCTATCTATCTGTACACCAAGGACTACCCCTCCTTGTAAGAGAGGTAGCCAGTAAAGGCATGCATTCACCCCCATTCAATTCCACTCCCGTCCTTCACCATTTCATTCTCTTAACTTCTCATGAAGACGGTTGATAGATCCGTGTAACACATTTTTTTTTTTTGTTCCTCGATTCTGACATTTCCAGATTTGTTATATCCCATTATTATCTATAAAAAATTTAATCACAAGTTTGGGTTTGTGATCTTGATTTTGATATTTTGAAAATTTTCACATTTTTCATTTCTTTTTATTTGTCACAATTTTTTAAATTGTGACACCCAGCTCGTTGTCTCCCTTCCCATTTTCTCGTCTGTTTTCTCTCCGTATCAGCCCTTAATTCCCCATACTCGGGGGAATTTCCAGTCCTTAAGACTTCTAGTAGCAACATCCTGTCTTTTCTCCCCACTCCTCTTTATTTGTCATGTCATTTTTGACAACCAATTCAATGCCTTAACGAAGGGAGAGACTTCTAATATCTAGAAACACACACCCCCCCCTTTTGATTTGTGTTCTCGGAGCCATGCTCAACGATTCGCGCCCACACAAAGCACTCAAACACACCCCCTCCCCCCCCCTGCGCGCTGCCACATATTTGTTTTAAGTTAGGTAATTAGAATTATTAGGACTGTGTTTAACCCGCTCGTGAACAGTGTCTACCTCAAAGAACACTTGGAACTGTGTCACCCTCCCGCATGAACATTATTCGTAGTACCCTTCGCAACTAGGGACGGAGACATAGTACTATTGGCAACGTCGGAAGCCGGCTAGCGGACATCGTGACCTGACCTGTCGCAGGACAGGGGCAGTCTAAGCATCGAGTTCGAAAAAGGAGGTCAGACCGCTCTATCTCGGAATATTAAGCGCGTCCTTTCCTCCCTCAAGTGACTGTTGGGGATTTATATCCTCGGGAATAAATCGAGTGACGATTATTTGGGTATAAACCCCTCAAGCAAAAACTGAGTGTAGTGCGATGAACGGGAGGTACGCCGACGAAGTGACTCTCAACCCCCACTGCAGCCACCCAGGCCGTCCACTCCCCGCCCCCACCAAACGAAGTGGCGCCGATCGTAGCTCAGCAGGAGATCAGGCTAATTGAAGACGTCTCCACAAGCAAGACAATAATAAGTACACATTAACCAACAATTTCTTAAGCTAGTAACGCGCGCAGGGAATAGATAGGATGTATGTATGTATGTGAACCCAACTGTTAAAACCCTTATTTAATGTCAAGTAGCTTAATTTCAGTGTCTAATTTTCCAATTCATTAAAACTCACGATAGGAGTTCTGGGTTTCATTAGCCTAGAACGGTTCTCTTTATGAGTTGTCCCCACACCCCTCTTTGATTTATTCACGCTTGCCTTGGAGGGAAGGCGAGTGGTCCCGAGATGTGATAAAAATCACCTGGACTTCGGTTCCCCAACTGCAGCTATCTTCCCCCTCCCTTCATCAATCACTTAAGGTACGTGTTACCCACACCACCTCATCTACCACCTTCTTCCACTGTCCAGGAATTTGCGTCATTATTTATAAATTCATATAATTAAATCAGCAGCGTACATATTTATCTTATGACACAAACTTGTAAAAAGCAAACAAGTGAAAACAAATGGCAGTTATAAACCAACATTAAACACGACAGAAATGACGGGATTTTCTGGATTTGCTTTTAGTCCAAGTCGTACTCCCGCGCCAGCCCTTAGATATAGTCCCCCCATCATTTTCTCATTGTAGTGGCCCTGGTACCTCCGCTCTATCTCCTTCACATCTTGATGGAATCGCTCGCCTTGTTCTTCTGAGTGGGAGCCAATATTGTCCTTGAATTTGCCCAAATGATCGTCCACTATATGAAGTTAAAAGGACATCCTGCATCCCATTGCGCCAAAAGCCCTTACCAGATCCTGCACCAGCTGCTAGTAGTTTTCAGTTCTGTGGTTGTTTTCGAAGTCTTTGACAACTGCTATGAAACAGTTCCATGCTGTTCTCTTATTCCTACTGAGCTTATTGGAGAACTCGATAGATTCAAGTACCTTCTTTATTTGAGGTCCAACATAAATCCCGCCTTTGATTCTGGCCTCAGATAACTTGGGGAAGAGCTCAAAATGGCACTTAAAAGCGGTTGATTCCTGGTTGAGAGCCTTCACGAACTGCTTCATCAACCTCAACTTGAGGTGCAGTGGCAGCGTGAACACAATCCTGGGATCAAACAGTGGCTTCCACGTGACGTTCCGGGTCCCATCTACAAATTCTGTTCACAGCTCCCAGTTCTTTCTGTTGTAGTGGTCAGAGGTGGTTCTGCTGTCCCAAAGGCAGAGGAAGCCACCATCTTAAAGTCTCCAATGATTTCCCAGTTGTACTGGTTGTATTGCAGGGCTTCCAGGAAGACTTTCACATTGTAGTATTCTTCCTTCAGGCAGACTGAATTAATATCTTTACAAACCAAAATAGCCCATTTAGTGCAATTGTCCTATTGTCTTTGGACTCACTGTGTGGCGGGGGGAGAGGGGTTGCCTGCCCTGACCTGTACCTAAGCTTAGAGTGCTTCAAGTCTTTGTCCTTGTCTCACTCTTTATAACCTGTACACGAATTACTTGCCAGAGCCGGCTTACGCGCGCAACCATGTCCGTACCTTTTCGCATGCGGATGACGTTTATCATATTGAATGACCAAATGGTACTTGGGCTCAGAAATTTACCTTACGAGGATAGGCTTAAGCACCTTAATTTACACTCTCCAGAAAGACGCAGGGTGCGGGGTGATATAGTAGAGGTGTTCAAGTGGATCAAAAACTTTAATGGTGATGCAGGCAAGGTCATTATATTAAGACAACACGCAAGGACTCACAGTAATGGATCTAAATTGAACAAATATAATTCAAAAAGGAAATAGGCAAGATCTGATCTATAAATAGAATAGTCAACGAATGGAATAGACTTGGTAACCAAGTAGTGAGCGCTGAAACTATCGGTTGTTTGAGGTCAGATAGCTTGATGAATAAAGATGAGAGGTATTATATTATTATCTATATCATTAAATTTTATTTATTTATCTATTTATCATTATTATATATTTTATCGCATCCGACCTAGTTATGGACCAAAAGGTCTCCTGTCGGCATGCTCCCCCTTTGCAATCCTTTTGTAGTGTAGGCCTTATGGTCTCTTGTAGTCTCATTTTTTTATGTTCTTACATTAGTAGACACAAAACAATGGAATACAAAATAGGAGCCCACTCTTGAAAGCAACTATATTGCATCAAAGCCAACACGTCGAAATCCAAAATTTATATATTCCCAACTGCCGGAAAACCGACAGCTATCACGGTCTCGTCAGATAAACAACACAGGTATCAAAGTGAAGGACCACGTCTGTGGGCAGTACTGTGGGTGGTGGCCTTGCCTGGACTCAACACTTCCGCTGGGCAGATCAAAAGGCTTCAAAACCACAACATTATTCACTAAACGCTTTCTGTCCTTGGCGCTGGTCAGACCAATACAGTGCCAGTCGCTGGATCGAGCCAAATAGCATACTCTACAAACTACTCCCATCAGAAGGTTCAGAACACAGCAGTCTGATTTATCAAGGGTTCAAGATGGAGCGAATTAACAATCTCTGAGTCAATACACCAAGCTGCCAACATCCGTCTACTCAACCAACACAAACAGGAGTTGGACTTCAGACATCTTGAAAGATTCCACGCCATACATCAACATCTACAGTAATCGGACGCATCAAACCCAGACCTCATCGTATGTGCTATTTGTTTTTTGCGCTATTCATCTCCTTCACCTATCTGTACGTGAAGTTGTGTATGATCACTGAATATAACCCAACGTAGGCTAATATTCACTGCTACACGAGGAAAGCGAAATAAACTCGCTTCTCGTAGGAAATACGCACACAATTCACACAAACAACAAAAACACAAGGTACACACCTTTTTCTTCTACAAATATTCACTTCGTTTCTATTTCCTTCACTTTGATACCTGTGTTGTTTATCTTAAGACGAGTGTCCGTGATAGTTCTGTTGGTTTTCCGGCAGTGGGAGTACATAGCTTTGGATTTCGACGTGTTGGACTTGATGCACTATAGTTGCTCCCAAGAGTATACTCCTATTTTGTATTACATATGTGTGTGTGTGTGTGTGTGTGTGTGTGTGTGTGTGTGTGTGTGTGTGTGTGTGTGTGTGTGTGTGTGTGTGTGTGTGTGTGTGTGTGTGTGTGTGTGTGTGTGTGATTCACCATGGTCTTGGATCACGTGTTGGACTCGTGATCGACATCTATTTCCCTCCCTGAAGAGAGCTCAGAGCTCATATATGACCGATCTATGGGTAATAATAATAATAATAATAATAATAATAATAATAATAATAATAATAATAATAATAATAATAATAATAATAATAATAATAATAATAATGATAATAATAATAATAATAATAATAATAATAATAATAATAATAATAATAATAATAATAATAATAATAATAATAATAATAATAATAATAATAATAATAATAATAATAATAATAATATAACAATAACAAATATAATAAAAATAATAATAATAATAATAATAATAATAATAATAATAATAATAATAATAATAATAATAATAATAGTGATAATGATAATAAAATAATATTGACTAATAATAATAATAATGACAATAATAATAATGACAACAATAATAATAATAATAATAATAATAATAATAATAATAATAATAATAATAAAAAATAATACTAATAATACTAATAATAAATAATAATAATAACAACAACAACAACAACAACAACAACAACAACAACAACAACAACAACAACAACAACAACAACAACAACAACAACAACAACAACAACAACAACAACAACAACAACAACAATAATAATAATAATAATAATAATAATAATAATAATAATAATAATAATAATAATAATAAATGATAAAAAAAGGAAAATAAAAGCTGCGGTCCTGACGGAATCCCATGAGAAATGTTCAAGTATAGAGGCTATCTTCTTAAGAGACGCTTGCATGAGATTATATGTGCCTTCTGGATAGATGAGCAACTACCTAAATCTTGTAGAGGCTCGATTATTGTCCCAATATACAATCTCAATATACAAACACAAAAGCGGGAGAAGTGACTGCAACAACAGCCAATGCATCTCCCTTCTCTCTTTTACTGGCAAAATTCTAGCCAGAGTTATGCTCTCACGCATAACTAAGATCTCATCTGAATCCTTGTTACCAGAAACCCGATGTGGCTTTTGAAAGGAAAGAGGGACAATTGACATGATTTCTGCGTTGAGACAAGTCCAGGGGAAACGTTTAGAGCAAAATACAGACTTATTTATGGTCTTTCTTGACCTCACCAAGACTTTTGATAAGATGCCCCGTGAACTATTGAAATTCTCTTGAAATATGGAGTCTCAAACAAATTCCTCACAATTGTTCAGCACTTCCACTCTAACATGGGAGAGAATCTCAACCTTTTTTAGTTGAAATGGGTGTAGAGCAGGGTGACGTCTTGGTCCCTGTTCTATAACATGTTTATTTCTACAATAATAACATTAATGCAAGAAAAAACCACTATGGCTTGGTCATGTGATCTGTATGCCTGACGAATGGTTCCCGAAATAGGTTTTATACGGGCAACTACAAATTGGACATCAAAGATCGGGTGGTTGAAAGAAGAGGTACAGAGACCAAGCTAAGGCCACCTTAAAGAAAATGCAAAATCACGGCATCCTTTATTATTTAATCTTGCAATGGAGAAAGCAGTCAGGCAGATTACCAACCATCCAGGTGGAGCTAAGTTATCCAATGGTCAGATAACCCACCTCGCTTACGCCGATGATGTGGATGTGGTGGCCGAGACTGTGGAGGAAATTAGCGAGATCTTGACAGTATTCTAGAGAACAGCAGAACAGATTGGCTTAAAATGAAAGGAACAGAAAACGGAAATTATGAAACTAAGTAGAAATGGCAATTATACACCAGGAGAAGAGCAACTGGAATAACTAAGTGTGAAGAAAGTGGATAAGTTCTGTATCAATGAGAGAAATTAACTGGACAGAAATAAACGAACGAATATGTATAGGAAACAGGTGTTATCATGCTCTGACATCTGTAATGAAGAGTCGGACCATCAGCAGAAGAACTAAGATAAGAACATATAACATTGTAATAAAACCAACAGTCCTGTACGGATGTGAGACATGGAAACTGAGAAAACAAAGGAAGAAGAGACTGGAATTGTTTAAAAACAATATCCTGAGAAGAATCCTTGGCCCAGTAAATGATGATGAAGAAGGGAGATGGAGACGAAGACATAACAGGGAAATTAGAGATAAGACAGGACAACCGTGCATTCACTATGAAGTACAGGGAAGAAGAGAGAGAGGTGGGCTGGACACTGCGTCCGAATGGAGGCAGACAACCTTGGAAGGTGATAGAAGAAGGAGTACAGGGCAGACGACCATTAGGGAGACCCAGGTACAGACGGATGGATGGAGTAAGGAAGCACGTGCAGAGGGTGGCACCAAGAGAGGACTAGAAAGAATTGACAGAGGACAGAACCATCTGGAGAGGCATAGTGAAAACGGTGAAGGGCCATTCGGCTTGACAACCAACAGATTCTCTCACACTCTTCTCTATTGGTAATTTATTACTTCCACTTTTTTTAAACAATAGACCATGTCTTTTCAGATTTTTACTGTTTAAAAGAATCTAAATTCTATCGTTTTATTTTATGTTTTTAGGGTTCTCTTTTATAGTAGTACAAATTAATAAATTATCGGTTTGAGATTTTAGTGAGGGCAGACCAATCCATCGGTCCAAACGTTTATCTGCTTAAAAGCTGGAACCACATTGTTCGCAGTCGTTTGTCTATGCGTGTGTGTGTGTGTGTGTGTGTGTGTGTGTGTGTGTGTGTGTGTGTGTGTGTGTGTGTGTATGGACGGTGTGTGTCTCTGTATATGTGTGCTTGGGCATATGTGTGTGTGTGTGTGTGTGTGTGTGTGTGTGTGTGTGTGTGTGTGTGTGTGTGTGTGTGTGTGTGTGTGTGTGTGTGTGTGTGTGTGTGTGTGGACGGTGTGTGTGTCTCTGTGTATATGTGTGCTTGGGTACATGTGTGTGTGTGTGTGTGTGTGTGCGCGCGTATGTGTGTGTGTGCGTGTGTGTGCGAGCGCGCACACGTTTGTTTGTGTGTGTTTGTAAATGTGTGTACATGCGTGCGTGTGTAAGTGCGCATATGTGTCAGATTCTATACATGTATTTATACGTGTGTTTATTGCGCAAGTGTAAACGATATGCATCCTCGAGTAAACCGACATTTCTAGAAATGACGTCTGTTCACATTGCTCCGACGCAGTCAGAGACCTCAATTCCATTCGATGAGACGGATTTGAATTAAATTGTCTTGCGGGAACCCGAACAAAAGCTATCCTGGTATAGAAGCGTTTACTAAAAATAGGTTTTTACTCCTTCGTTATTATGGAGGTGTCATGAATGTGAATAAATTCGCCTAGCATAAAGCAATGGAATAAAAGAAGTGTTTTCCCGAGTCCGTTCTTAGATATAATTGCATATCCGTTTTCTTTCTCAAATGCACCCATACATTCACGTTAACATGATAATGTGCAAATGTTGCATTCAACAGAACTTAGTTACCACAAAAATACCAGAAATCTGTCACAGTTAATGCACCCAATGTCACACACAAGCACATATATATATAGAGCCATGTGTAGACTTATGCTGGCGTTTTATGTTTCACACGAATGCTTAAGTTGTCTGCTGTTGGCGCAGCGTTATGTTTGGACACTGAAACGAAAGCTGAACCACTTTCCAAGTTTTATTATCATTCGTTTCTGCCGCTCTTCTTCCTCCTCACTACTTCTTTAGTAATGCTCTTGTAATAGGGATAATAGAATGTCGCTACCATGTTCATGCTTGCCGTAAAATGCAAAAGTATGGAGGGAAGAAGGAATTGGGCACCCTTTTCTATATTTCTTGAAGAGTCCGGGCATGCTCTGACCAAGATCTATATACACCGGATCTTGGCTCTGACTAGGCACAGTACATGTACATATCGTAAATATTCGACACACAGAAATACGTCAGGTACCGTATTACTTAGAAATGGAAACAATTAATGAATTATGCATGTTCCATTACACATAATCACATTAGCATACATACATTTTCAGACATCCGCGGACACCTATGAAGGTACGTTATTAGGTAAGGGCTAAAGGTCGCAACCTTCACAAGGACTGGTAAGACCTTTGCTAAACGTCATTCGGGAAAGGTCGAGTCGGCACAGACAGCTTAACGTGTCGACTGCGGCACCCTGGTGTCGAGACCATGGCGACGTCGACGGGGCAGGCCGGCGAGGGCAACAACAGGGAGAAAGGCGTTGCAAGCACCGCTGACGTTGTATCGCAATTTCTGAAGTTCGATGCTCAGTGAAAAAAACCATTGACAGAATCGCTTGGACGGACGAGCATTATTTTTTATAGCATTTGTGATACTAATTATCAGAAATGTTTGCGACATGTGAAAATACACCGTGTAATCGCTACGGAGGGACTGCCAGAGAAGATGATTAAAGTAGCCTCGCTATAAGAGGATATATGGGGATGAATAAGACTGGCAGCAAAATAAATGGAAATATGCCATTTAGTATGAAAGGTACTCCAGATAGAGGAGGTTAACGTAAAGATGACCTTTGAAATTTACCTGTACCTCTTTTATATGTGTTACTTGTATTCAGGAGAAACATCAGTTATATAATGTTATTGTTACTGTTATAATTTTCATTATCATGTTATTGTTACTATTATCATTTTCATTATCATGTTATTGTTACTATTGTGGTGTTTTCGTTATCATTACAATTTTCATTATTATTATCATTATAATTTTCATTATTATTATCATTATTATCATTACTATCAATATTATTATTATTATAATTGTTATCATTATTAATGTGTGTGTGTGTGTGTGCGTGTGTGTGTGTGTGTGTGTGTGTGTGTGTGTGTGTGTGTGTGTGTGTGTGTGTGTGTGTGTGTGTGCGTGTATGTGTGTGTGTGTGTGTGTGTGTATGTGTGTATGTGTGTGTGTGTGTGTGTGTGTGTGTGTGTGTGTGTGTGTGTGTGTGTGTGTGTGTGTGTGTGCCACTATTGCCCATTTCCGGTACTTTGCATTTTTTGGTATTGAACTTCATTTTTCTTACTTGGCTCCATGCAAAAATAGTGTCTAGATCTTTTTCCAATAGTCTACCATCCTCCTCGTTTTTCACTCTTCTCGTAATTTTTGCGTCATCTGCAAACATGTTGGCATAGCTTGTTGTTCCATCTATTGTCAATGACATAGACAAGAGAAATTATTGGTGCAAGCTCTGAACCCTGTGGAACTCTGCTCGTTACTACTCTCCAGCTTGACAACTTATCCTTTACTACTGCCCTCCCATATCTTTCCTTCGAAAAGTATTTCATCCATTCTTGTTTGCCATTCAGTCCTCCAACATGCTTCAATTTCCACATAAGTCAACTATGAGGTACTTTATCAAATGCCTTGTCAGTCCACCCACCCCTATTTTGTATCGAATCAATCCCGAGTAAAAGCTTAAAAGGTTCGACACACACGACAATCCAGAACTGAAACCAAACTGACTGTCTGTCAGAATGTTTATTTTTTCAAGATATTTAGTCCATCAATCTTTCTCATAATTTCACTATTGTGCTGGTTAGTAATACTGGCCTATAATTTAATGGCGTTTCCTTGTTTCCACCTTTGTGAATTGGCACCATGTTTGCCCTTTTCCAATCAAACGGCACTGCCTTCATTCAATGAACATCTAATATGGCTGTGGAGTTTCTCCGCTAGTTGTTCCTTACATTCTTTAAGTATCCAGTTTGAGATCCCGTCAGGTTCTGAAACTTTTGGCACATCCAATGATCCTAAAAAAATTACCACTTCCCTTACTTCTACATTTATATCTGTTAAACCTGTTTTTTCCTTTCGCCTTTATCAAAAAAAGCTCTTTTGCGAAGACCGAATGGAAACTTCCATTCATTATTTCTGCCTAAGCTGAGGCCTCTTCAAAGGTCTCACCACTCAGTATCAACTTGGTGATTTCTTCCCTGTGTATCAATTTACCATTTATAAACCTGTAAAACAGTCTTGGTTCATCTTTGCATTTATCTACTACACCTTTTTCAAAATTGCTTTCTTCCTCCCTTCGAATCCTTGTATAGTCGTTCCTAGATTATTTGTAAGCTTCTTTTCTTTTATTGCTTATTTTTTTCCTCCATTTTCTCCAAGCCACGCCCCTGGCCTTTTTCGCAATCTCACATTTTTTTTGTTAAACCAGTCCTGTTTCTGCTACTTCCTTTCCCTATGGCACACGTTTGTCCACTCCTAGGTTGTAAATGTGAAGGGAGAATTCCCATTTCCTCCTTATTCCTGTGGTATTTATGAATTCCTTGCAGTTTGTTTCTTCAAAGAATTTTTTCAACCCTAAGTAATCTGCTTTCCTAAAATTGAATCCCCCCTGTCTGTGTGCTTCATTCCTTGGCTCTTTTTCCTCATCCTCCAACTGTGTGTGTTACTGTGTATGTGTGTGTTTACCTAATTGTACCTTGTTGTATCTTACGGGAAAGGGAGCTAAGCTTGTGTCCCGTCTTTGTATCTCTCCATATCCAAATTGCTCTTAAATTCTTGTGTGTGTGTGTGTTTGTGTTTGTATGTGTAAGAGATATTCAATGCTTTTATTTTTAAAGACAATATTGCATCGAAGAGGTGTAATCACAAGGCAAATAACAGAACAGAAGGATGATGAAGTGCTCAGCATTCTAATCATTAAAGAAGGCTGAACGACTTGATTCGTAACCCTAAAATATGAGCTGTAGAGTGTCCCATACGGGTAGCGAGATGGACAGATAGATAGATAGATACATAGAGAGAGATTTCATAGTTTGCCTGAATGTACAGTGACTATCTGCCCCTCTGTGTGTGTTCATTCTCTTCACTGACTGATTTCAATTTACGTCTTCCTGTGTTGAGCAACCACACCTTGAGTGTATGAAGCTAGCATACATTTCTGCACTGGCGCGGACATAATTCGTGAACGTAAATTTTCGTATATGTACATACGTTTCCATTTAAATACGTACTTAGAGAAAAGTATCAAAGGACGCATAGATACACTTCATATCAACACACAAATACGCACACGTAAGCTAAAGTTTTCTTGCGTAAGCCGTGAGTAAAATATGTACTAAAGGGGCATCATCCTGAACCAAAAAATAAAAAAAAAAACTTCGTGTTATTCAGAATAAAATGCTCATTCATCTCATGTTCCACCACCTACTGCTCAATTTTCTGTTCTCCTCAGAAAAATGTTGCGTAATGATCCTGTCTTTTGACTGGCAAATCCTTTCATTGCATTTTCAAGTTTTTGTATTTTTCTTAAAGCTGCATTCAGGTGGTTTCGTTCATCTAGGAAGAACCCCAACAGCAGCGAAAATTCTAATAGGGTTAGGTATCGGCTGAATGATAATTAATTAATTAATCAATCAATTAATTAACTAATTAATAGTAATAATGAAAATACATACATATAGCAAGGCCCCTCTTACAAGGGAGATAGCCAAAAAAAAAAGTCACAAAACCACTTCCACCCGTTCCATCCCCAACATACTCCACTTCCGTCAACCCCTCCCTCCTATCTTGGCACCTCCTGAATGACGGGTCATCCCTGCATCTCGCCCACCGCCCTGGGTCAGAAACAGTGTCGCAGGAGACATCACATCCACAGTAAGGCCGTTTCATTAAATCGGAGACCCCCCCCACGCTCTCCGTCCCCTCATGGAGAAAAGGAGAAGACGGAGAGAAATCTCTTCGGGTTGCGTCAATTTATTTCTCACACATACTCCCTCAATCCCCATCTCCCACCCACTCCCCCTCAAGCATCACAGCATCATACATACACAACCATTCTCCATTCACCCCTATCTTCTGTCCTTTCCCGCCCTTCCTCAACAGCATTCCCCTCTTTCCTTATGCTCCTTTTACCCCATCCATCCATCTCATCCTATGTCGCCCCCTCATATTCACTCCTTCCACATCTACTTTCCACACCTCTTTCTTCATTCAGTTTCCATGTGTCCAAACCACCCCAATACTCTTTCATCAACCCTATCTCCCAACTCCCTTTCCACCGCCGTTCTCCTCCTCACCTCCTCATTTCTTACTCTAGTCTAGTAACTGTTATCATACTTCTCAGGAACTTCATCTTAAACACATTCAAACTCCTCTCTTATGTTCCATGTTTCTACTTGTACTGTGCTGTCGGCACAATCATTCCTTCATACAATCTCCTCTTAGCATCCATTCCCAAATGTCTATTTCTCATTACACTTTTTAATCCACCAAGGCATTTACTCGCTTCTCTCAATCTACATTCTACCTCCACCTCCACTCCTCCCTTTCCCGACACATTCGCACCCAAGTATCTAAAATTATCCACTTCCTCCAGTCTCTCTCCCTTAATACTCACTTCCAGTCTGCTGCCATTCTCTCACCTTGTACATCTCATCACCTTAATTTTACCCACAGTTATCTTCAGCTTCCTTCTATTGTACATCTTCCCAAATTCTGTCACTAACTTTAATCTCTCCTCTGATCCTGCTACAAGCGTAGTGTCATCAGCAAACAACTGGCTTATCTCCCACTTTTCTCCATTTTCTTTGACAATCTCCAATCCATGACCCACTACCCTTGCATTCACCTCTCGCACTACCCCCCATCCATGTATAATTTGAACAGCCAGGGTGACATAACACATCTCTGACAAAGTACCACCTTTACCTCAAACCACTCGCTCTCTCCGTTTCTAATCTTAATACAAGCTGTATTACTCTCGTAAAAAATCTTGACTGCTCTTAAAAGTTTTTCTCCTATCCCATATGTCTGCAGCACCTCCCACAATGCCTTCCTGTCTATCCTGTCATAAGCCTTTTCCAAATCCATAAAAGCCCCCCAAAAAATCCTTACCATATTCCTATAGCTTTTTCACATATCTGCCTTACCACAAAAATCTAATCTATGCAACCCCTACCTGTCTTAAATCCATAATGTTCCTCACCAATTACTCCTTCTATTCCTCTCCTAACCCTCCCTCTGAAACTACTACACTCACATTTGTCCCCTTTTCCCTTGTAAAGTGAAACTATACAGGCACTCCTCCAGTCATCCGGCATTCTATCCTCTTTTAAACAAACATTAAACAACCTCACCAGCCAGTCCACCATCACTGTACCTCCCTCTTTTCGACAATCTGTATGACACCCATCCAACCCAAGTGCCTCACTTGCTCTTATATTTTTAATAAAAATGTTCACCTCATCTTTCTTTTTTCTCCTCCATTCTCTCATTCATAATTTTTATTTCTTTAGCGCTCCCTACTGCAACTACCTTTCCCTCCTTATCTTCCTTCACATTTAGCAATATTCATAAGGGGGTAGAGTCAAGGATTTTTATATAACCGCATGTGTTGTACTTGTACTTATGGCATCATTTGTTGGCATCAATGAAAATTCATCTAATAGAGGTAGATGTCACCTGAAAAGGAGATATCCACAGAAACCAATGATATATTTGTGCCACATTTGAAACTTTTAGATCTACGTGATTTTCGTGTACGCTTTGTACATAGAGCACGAGACTTGTGTGAGGGAGACTAAATATAAAGTGAAAGATTACAGTCTTGTGAGTCATTATTCTAGAATAATTGAGATCGCTCGGCCACCTAAATATCATTTATACATTATTTAAAAGCAGGTGATGGCAAGGCAGGGAAGAAGTTGTTATCATAAGTGATACAATTTTGTGAAGGATAAATGGCAATGTTATGCTATTGATGGTATGTAATCCAATGAGTATATCAGCAGGAGATTGAACTTCAGGTACATACATTGTGACTGGAATTGATGGACGTGCGTCTATAAAGCTTATGTCAAGTGTGATTTTTCCTAACACAGGAACCATACCATCTACATTACATAGTGCCAAATCAGGGGGTTCCATAATAGTTACACGCCTTCTAGCTGAGGGGAATTTGTTGAAACTGTTTGTTGATATGATATTTAGTGGGGATCCTGTATCCATAAAGACATAGGGATGTCATCTGAACATGCTTGAATAGAAAGAGCAATTTCCCATTTGTGAGAGTTTGAGAATGTACAAATTGTGACAGTACCTGGTGGATATGAGTATCTTAAACAGGAAGCCATAAAGATGTATGTGGAGGAGAAGAAACACTATCATATAATTCTTGATATTTAAGCACAAGGCAACGATCCGTTGTGTGAAAGCATTGACCGTGATGACTATAAA